>NC_092204.1:33098615-33176172 GCF_043381705.1 Parasteatoda tepidariorum
GTGTCGAAATAGTCCAAATTCGATAGCCATTTTTATGCTTGCTAGAATAGTAATATTCAATCTATAAAATTATATCTAATTTTTCAGAATAAATATACGTTTTCGGGTACCCTTACAATTTCAAAAGTTAAGATTAATTATTCACTAAATATTTTAAATCAGTAGGTATCCAAAAATCCCTTTATAACTTGTTTTTATTAAGAGTGATTTGTTTGTCCTGCACAATTATTTTTTTTTATTCTAGACTTCTTAGGATTAAAGAAAGTTTGCTGCGATTGTTGCCGAGGTGGTGCGTCCAAAAATTCTTTGACAGATTTACCGAAAACATCTTCTGGTGAGCTTAAATCTTCACTTCAATAATTTTATCATGTAAATTATTTCCATGCTATATTTTGCCGATATCTGTCTATAGTAAAAAACAATAAATCATAATGAATTTTATTTAATGCATGTAATTTGGAAGCAACCTATTTCGTCTCAATATATTTTCAGCTCCCCTGGACAATTCTCAATTTGCTTTATTAACAAAAACTTCACTAAAAGAAATAAAGGAGCATACATCTGTTTGTGTTGAGTGCAAAAAAAGTTTTTAATTAGATACTCTAAATAACTTTTGATCCAATGATCAAAAGTTATCCAGGGTGACAGATAAAAAAGTCAAAAGTCGGGTATTTAAAATTCGATTTATCAGAATCTATTCAACCTATTTCACTCATTTTTTTTTATAATATATTATTACATTATTTAAAATAATTAATAAAAGTGTACACTTTAAAGTTCAAAACTTCTTCCACCATTATTAAATAAAAAAATTAATGCAATAAATAATTATTAAAAATTTATTTTTGCATGGAATTATATTTGATAAACGAGTTTTGTAATTTTGGGAAAAAATTTCAATTTGGTTTAAAAGTTCTCGAGACATGGCAACATATGCAAGAAGTTAAATTTGAAATAAAAAGTTCAAACTTTCGTCCACTCTCCAAATCAAACTATTGGGTCCATATTTCTATGATTGTGGCTACCACCTATATTTCTGCTATCAGAAATTCGAATCAATCGTAAAAAAGTATGTTTTTTCAAAGAAAATACGTGCGTATCCAATTTCGTAACTTTATTGTCTGCACTAGCTAAGTAGCATGCTTGAGGTCAACCCTCGAACCATTAAGTCCTAGTATGTATCAAAAGTTATTCAAAGTGTTTCAATTATTTTTTTTTCTGCACTGTAAATTTATTTTGTATGTTTTTAACTGTATTTTCAATTAAAATGTGGTTAAAATACAATTTAATAGAATTTTTAAATATTTGATTTATTTGTGGTGCTCATTATATTAGGGTCTTTAGTAACCATAAAATACTTTATAAATCTTTTCATAAAATACCACTTTTATATTATGGTAATATTTATCTGAAAATATCACTGTATAAGTTAACAAAAAAACACAAAAGGCGAAAATATGAAATTAGGATAATATTTAATATAAAAGTAAAATACCTTTCAATCAAAATATGAAATTATCTGGTAAATAGTGCGATAATTATTAATAATTTTATGCTAATGGCAAGCTAAATTCTTTTGGTTATTGTCGATCATGTCACGTAATTTTTTGACCGAAGAGATGAAAATGACCGACAACTAAAATAAAACTGGTTGTATGTATCGGTTTTGCATTATTTAGAAACCAGCACCATATAAATCGTTTGAATCCCAATGAGGTTTCCCGGGTTCGAATCCCAGCGGTGGCCGGCTTGCGAAGATTCTGCTCCCGGCTCGCACCATTCTCAGTGCTGAGTAAATTATAATGACGTGAAATCATCTATGAAAGCTAGTTTGTCCTAATGTTTTATCCAGTTGTTCCCTTGCCTTCTGAGTTGGGTTCAGAATTACAAGACTACGAAGTTCATTGATGGTCGTAAACTCAGAATTAGGTTAGTTATAAAACTAAAGAAAACTCTTCTCCCATGACAGCAAATTCTTCATTCCTTTAAAAGGAAAAAATTCAAGCTTATATTTTTATATTAATGTATAAATACCAAATACAATGTGTGTCACGGGTAATGGCTGTAAATATTAACAAACATCAATGTAATGTATATCTCACATGCATTTACCAAACAACGGCCCGAAACATTGAAACGTCAGGACAACGTTATTAATGTGTAGGTTTGAATTTTTAAGAAATTTGCCAAAATTGTGGATATCATTAAAATAACCAGATTGACTGGATTAATACCTCGATAGTGATGTGTAGGTCATTGCATGGTATTTTTTGTACTAATGTTTTTTAAGGTTAAAGGTCACTACTCGCTGAAACCTTAACCGATATTCCCCGCACTGACATTCATTTTTTTGTAATATATCATAATTTCTAAGTGTGGCTTTTTTAAATTTGTCACATCCAGGGGAGAAACAATTATCTTCTCTTTAACATCCGATATCTAAAATTTTATCTGCTCCTGCCGGTTTTGAGTGAAATGAGCATGCATTTCTTAACTTTCGCCACCCGTTGAAGAAATGAAGCAATTCATTACCAATGAAACAATTTACATTCATTCTCATCCGTCACTGAAATTTGTGTACGGATTCTGATACTATAATTTTATTAGTATTATTCTGATACTATTATTATATTAATTTCAGAACTTTTTATAAAATTCTTACTCTAACGTAGTCACTCATTATACAGTGAAACCAAACCAAATTACTATAGCCGCTATTGTAAATAAATATTTTAGTTTTGTATTTCCCTCATTGCTAAGATAAATAGCTTTTCTAAGAATTTTCTTTTCTCGTAAAAATTAATTTAAATCCTGGTTGATGTTGACATTAATAAACTAAATTCAACTTCCTAAGTATGGAAAAATACTCAAATTACTATTTTAGGTCATCAATTACTTATAAAAGTGTCGAAATAGTCAATTTATTCCTTTAGTAAAGATCGTTGTATATTTTTCAACTATTGATAAACTAATCAGATATTTTTTATTTTAATTCAGTGGTATGTAGTGTTGCCCTGATATATTGCGTAAGGTAATATTATTTTAATTGAAATAATTTACACTTATTCATAGCTGTCACAAAGATTTGTGTACAGATTCTAATTCTGATACTGTTATTTTATTAATTTCAGAACTTTTCATTAAATTCTTATTCCAACGTAGTCACTCATTATGTAACGACATTTAGGAACCAAATTATTACAACCGCTATTGTTTTTTAATATTTCAGTTTTGTATTCTCCTCATTGTTAAGATAAATATCATTTCTCAGAATTTTTTTCTCCGAAATATTAATTTTAATCCTGATTGATGTTGACCATAATAAACTAAATTCTACTTCCTTAGATTGGAAAAATACTCAAATTATTATTCTTTGCGAGCATTATTTACCTATAAAATTGTCGAAACAGTAAATCTATATTTTTCTTTTATTAAAGATCGTTGCAGGTTCTTCAATTAAAGATGATCCCCTTGAATACTACTTATTTTAATTCAGTGGTATATAGTGTTGCCCAGATATATTGCTAGATAAGGTGATAATCAACATTATTTTATTTTAGTTTACTGTTTACGGTTACTTTAGTAAGTGTGATTGAGGAATTTCAAATTAAAAAAATAAACGAAAATTTAGACTAAAATGAAAATAAATAGCTGGACAAGAAGCAAAAATGCCACTTATTTCCCGTATTACTAACTTTCTCCACTACGGTTTTAGTTTTCCAAAATTACGGCGGATTTTATTTTCAACTTACCACATTTATTTAATGTTTAATTACTTATCTGTTAAAAAGTGTTAAGTTTGTTAAAAGTAAATAGATTGTGATAGCAAATCATGATTTTTTACACATTGTTTATAGATGCCATGGAATGTTTAGCTATTGGATCAGCCTGCTTCGTACCTGACTGTGTGAGAAAGGCTGCAGAAGAAGAAAAACTAGGACCGCTAGATGGAAAAGACGGCCCGCACACTTTGACCTTCTTTGCCATTATTTTAACAATCGAGATACCAGGTATTTCTCAATTATTAGCTGTAAATATTGTCTCGGCATTATTTTAACAATCGAGATACCAGGTATTACGCAATTATAAGCCGTAAATATTGTCTCTGCATTATTTTAACAATCGAGATACCAAGTGTTTCTCAATTATAAGCTGTAAATATTGTCTCGGCATTATTTTAACAATCGAGATACCAGGTATTACGCAATTATAAGCTGTAAATATAGTCTCTGCAGTACTCACGGCGATGATAGCTTGCCTCGCATCCATTATAACGTCACGATCAGTTTTTTACCGTGTTTTACCTGATTTTAAAACTGTGCACAATGGGTAAGGGGACTGTACAGGTATATGAAATAGCTTTTTTTGCAGTGAATGAATGGTTTTTCACTTATACTTTTTATATTCATTCATTGTTATTTTCCAGACTAAAACTTTTTAACGTGAATATTGGATTTACAGTAAAAAGAACTATCATCCTGAGTCGCCTTGGGAATTTTTTTTTCAATGCATATTACGTAAATTTGAACTGCAAAATATGCAGTTTAAATTAAGCAAATTTAACCTGACAATAAAAATGAGATAAATTAACATATTCTCCTTTTTAGTATTGTTACATTTGTTGAGCCTGAAATTGGCCAAGTTGAGTTATTTTCTGATTTGTATTTTATAACAATTTATTCTATAGTATAGTAGCTTAATTTTAACCACAAGTTGCTTATCTTCTGTAGTATTTATTTCGAAATGGTAGGAAAACTGTGTAGAAATAGTTTTCCTACTATGTGGTAATGGTAGTAAAACAATGTAGGAAGGAAATTTCATCAATTGCTTACAGATAAATTACACTTATATTATGAAACTTATTCCATAGTCATTACTTTTCTGTGTATTGTATCTAATTATTCTTATTTAAATTATAGTTTTATAGGAAATTAATTCAATAGCACATTGTCTTAACTTTAAAAGCTCCTTGTACTTATTCACCCTTGTAATTATTGCAGAGTAGTATGGAAAAACAAAATGTATCCGTTTATTTTCAATTGAATAACATTTATGTATAATTTATTCTCGAGTAACTTTTAAAATTTATTTCATAGTTTCATAATATAACATTTTCATGATTCGTCTTCACGTTCAGCATTATACATTAAAAAAACTTAATTTTACATTACACTGCGCATGCTTATGAAACGGAATATCCTAAAATATTTTTTTTTAATTATTGAAGTTTCCGGTACTAAACGTGCAATTTAATGGTTCAAGGGATAAGCCTTTAATAGACCAATTAATTAGTACAAATGATATTATTGTTTACAAATAAAAAATAAACTTTTTGGAAGTATCATTATTTTTTACAGATTTGGATTTGAAACTTTCAAAATAAGAAGGTAATCGCAATCTACCTACAATATATGGTTCTATTAGTTCAGTCAAGGGAGCAGTTGAAATTAAAAAAGCTTAAATCTTATTACTTTTTTTTATATTTTGTACGCATTTTTCTAAACCTGTTTAGGTTCAAAACTTTTTTCTTTCTCGAATGTAAACTCGTTGATCCAAATATAGTTCCATATGAAATATCACATTAAAAGATTGTTTATTATTTTTTAATTATTCAGTTTTATAACGGTTGAAACAAACAACGGCTATAAATTATGCATATATATTTTGAAATACAACTATGCGCTGAATTTTAAACTGTATAATTGTTAATAACAAATTCCAAATTTCGTATAATCGATTGAATTCATAATAAGGAAAAATGAGACATTTTCATGATTCGTCTTCACGTTCAGCATTATACATTAAAAAAACTTAATTTTACATTACAGTAAACATATGACTTAGTTCTATTTATATTCTTTTATTCAATTAAATAAAAATAGTCGCTTATTGTTTTTTAAAACCTGTTAATCGTTTAGTTAATCATTTTTTAAAACTTGTTATCGTAACTTAACATTGCTTTCGCTACTCTGTATGCACCTAAAAAGTTTAAATTCATAGTTTAAAGATATGTATTTTAGAGTCAGAGTTTCTTTCTCACAACTTTTCATTTCAGTTTTATTTTTCTAGAGCTAATATTTTGTTTTCAATTTTAGTTGTAGTTGAAATTATTGATTATTATTCTGTTAGCATAACTTATTCCGCTGAACAAGTAGCAGAAGAATTGGATTTACATGTAACCAACCTAATAAATTGTAAGTACCAAAATATTATTAATACTTATAAATATTTTTCTTCAAAATTAAAAGAGAATAAATATGTAGTTGACGCAATTGTTTTCAATTTATGAAAACACAAAGCGAATAAGCTCTTGTTAAATAATTTATTCATACAAATATTTTATAGGTATTAAAACTGGAGGAGGTGATGTTATACAATTTGAAGGTAAATTTTGATATTTGTATAGAAAAAATAGGTAAAAATAACAAATTATTTCTGTTGCACTATGTTTACTTTTATCATGCATCAATTAGTTATAGGGCTTAAATAATCATATGAATCTTCAATATTTTCTTTCTTGGTGAACTATTTCTTATGAATGATACTTTAAATTAAATTTTTATAATTTAAATTTAAATTTAATTTAATTTTTGTTGATATAATATGTCCAATAATTTAATTATATTATTTTATTATTTACTTGTAGTCCCATTTTAAGTTTTAATGTAGTTCTTGTCATCTTTTATATCTCTAATTGTATATTTGCTGACTCACTGAAAAATAAGAATGGTCAAATTACCAGAATATGGTAAAACTTACCATGTTTTTCTGGCTCTATGGGAAAAGCAAAAAGCTCAGTACTTTTTTTACCGACTCGCTTTGTTAATGATTTTTATAAAATCCACAATAAAATATGACTTTATAATATGGTAAGTGCAAATACGGTGAAATTTGCTCATTTTATCATGATACCTTGCAGCATGGCACGAAACCATTTATTTCTCAGTTTTGTATTTTTCACAAACTGTGTGGTAATAAAAAAAATACTTTTAAAAACCAGAATTCCTGGGACAACCTTTCGTTGCGAACGAAAAAATTACGAATTAGTTGGTTTAAATCCCGTATATTGTTAATAATTGATTTTATTAATTAAAGAAATTTCAATGATGAATAACTACATCTCTATTTAAATCTTAATCCCTGCAAATTCGAAAGAAAAAAAATTTTATTTGGAAATTTTACCTTTAACGGTGTTTCACACCAGTTTTTCATGCTGTATTTCATTACAATGCATTATTATAATTCTAAATACAATATTTTTCATTTATTTTGACCTAAATTAATACAAAATAATTTAAAAACTTTGAAAATTATGTTAAATGGAAATTCTGCGTTAAAAGGTTAAAGAAACTTTATTATATTTAAATTTTAGGCTTACAAAATAACCGGCAAATTACTTTTCATATTCTCGAATTAAGTTTGACTTTCTAAGAAGCAAGCTTGCTGTTATATTTGTCAAAAATTAAGTTAGAGTAATTTTTTTGTAAGTAAATTAAAAGTCAAAAATACGTAATATCTGAAATAGAAGAGGTAAAAACGTAATTAGTAAGCACAAAAATTTCAAACATAATCAAATATCACAACATCAACAAATTTCTTTTATTACTTGTATTAAAATAAATACCATCAACTAGTATTTTTCATCTTTTCCTGTTAGACGGAATCCTACAAAGCATGTGGACTGTAGAGCCCGACAACGCTGCAAATATTGCTAAACGAGTTTTAAATGTAGCATTGTTTATACAGAAAAACTATGATGACACCAAGACTAAGTTTGGAAGAAATTTAACAAACTTAATAGGTTTGTGCAATTTTACTTACAATAGTACTTAACTACTAAATAGTAAATACTTAGCAACATATTTATTTAATCTCCATCGATGAATATCCTAACCAAGAACTTGGTTGGATGTAATAGGGTTTGCCTCCATATTGAACGCAGTTTCGTTACCAGAAAACGAAAAAGAAAGAAACTCTTATACTGTTAACTCTAAAATAATAAGTCGACACTGTAACAAATTCCGGATTAAATTACAGTAAAAAATACCGCCACCCTGGGTGCATCATCTGTAAAGTTAATTTTACCGTAGAATACATTTCTGCCGCAAAGTTTCTCACCGTATATTTTACAGTAATATTTATTTAATTAGAGTGGTTCAGTAATTTTATGGTAATTATTACTGTAAAGACTACAGTACATCAGAATTTTACGTTAAAAATTTTACGGCAAAAAATGACGATACATTTTATTTAAATTTAATTTGGGAATTATTACAGCGTAATCCATGACCTATTGTCATCCACTAATATTACTTCGTGTCAGCACCATGGTCAGCGAATTCAAACAGTGGTCAAACTGGAAGCTATTCACTTTCTGCTGCTTCATCCAATGTTTTCCATTGTCTTGATTGAAACCTGAATCAAATATAAGGGCTCGATCCCTCAAGTCATTCTGGTCTCTTGCTATTGTGTTTATCAGTTTGCGTACTCAGGTTTTCTTCTATGCCATGTCTTTGAACAAACAAAGCAAATACTTTACTACAGATTTCGAGAAAAGTGGCTTAGAAACAATTTTCTTTTTAATGCTAACAGAATAACCGCTAAAATCTAATTTCAAAAAACTGATCAAAACTGATGTGAAAAAAAAATTTAAATAAGTAGCTTATCATAGAGAAATGCCAAATATCCAGTGTCTAGAAATCTGAATTTCAAATATTCGAAACCTCAATTTTGACTTTTTAGTGGCTAACGTTGGTTTTTCTATTGCAAAAAGAATAATGCATTCCTGCAATAATCCATTGGGGGTCAGGGGGATCATGGAGATTAGGGCTTCACAATTTTGTGACCAATGGCATGACTGTAGCAGTGTACCAACAATGCGCATGAGCCGCCTTTACTTCCTAGATAAGCTGATACCCATCGATCTAAAGATGGCCGAGTTTCAAGACGCAACTAAGGATCGAACCTCAGCTCTTCCCAATGGCAATTCAATGCCTTAACTCCAGAGCCATCACCACAGTTCTACCAATCTAAAAGTTCAACAAGCAGTCATGTACAAAGATTTGGGTCAGCCTCCTAGAAGAGATGAGAGCACGTGTAAAGTCCAAAGTGTAATGTGAAAGAAACACATAACTAATGAATTGTGAGCTGCAATATGTTTAGTAGGAAACAATTAAATCAAAAATTTTCATACGATCATTTTAAATCTTTGCTTTTTTACAAAATTTTTTCTGCCCCTAATCTGCATGACCTTAAAACAAACTGAAACATGCATGTAATCCTTTTGGAAAGAAGCATAAAAGATATTAACAATTAATAAAAGAACAATTTATACGTGTAGAGGAGGAATAAAAAGTTTTTGTGACTTTTCGAAACGTTCTTTCATTGCATTACATTGCTACAAATGTTATATATAAACAACATTTTTGAGAGGATTGTGTGGCTTGCTGTGTTGATCATTTTCGTTGTATTATTTGTTATTTACAAGTTTACGACCTCTTTTTCTCTAAAAAATTCTGTAATCGATCCATTTCTCTCCAAATTTCAAGTCACTAACTTTCCCCTATTAAGCGACAACAAACGTTAACTGCTTGTGACGTTCAACATTTTGTTCTTTTTTTTTTTTTTTTTTTTTTTTTTTTTTTTTTTTTAATTTAGCAATTTTTTAGGAATATGCTACTTCGGTTTGTGAGTGAGCAACCTGGTCGGAACAAAAGACGTACTTTCTCTTCTAAGAAAGACAGGTACCCACTCTTTAAGCATAAAATTCGCTTTCCAATACCGAAGTAAATTTGATCAATTATCAGTTTCAAAAAATAATAATAATGATAATAATTTTTAAAAGTGATTCAACCAAGCATAAAAAATAATCTTTCCTTAATTTCATGAGGAAAACCTCTGAATTTTTATTTTTAATTGTGCATCAGATCATGTGATTGGCTCGTCCTATCAGAATAGACCTTCCTAGATATTTGATACTATTGCGTTTAGGATCGGTAAAAACCAGACCCGTTTAGATATAAAAATTTGACCTGGGCATTTTTCTAAAATGTTCTATCATTTGTTTCAGGTATTTCTATTGGTGACGTAAATATGTTTTTTGTTGGGGCAGAAAGAATACGATACGTGTTGGTCGGAGATGTCGTTCAGGAGTCTTTGCATGCGTCAACAATTTGTATTCAACGAGCAGTAGTTGTATCTCCGAAATTCTGGGAGAAGCTAGCTTCATCTGACAGCTACAAGTTTCAAACTCTTCAAGATGAATATGTTAAAGTAAGCTCTGTTTAACTAATTTCTACCTTTGACCATGACAAACATTCGGTTAATAATGTAATTTTTCTAACAATTCTCCTAGTCCGACATTAAATTTTCAAAATCTGCTGAAGTTTATTCAGATTTAAACTATTTAATTCGTCTGCATTCAGCAAATATGTTTTTGATGCCCCTCATAATTGTAGATTTTAAGTTTTTGACATTTCACATTACATTCCTAAGTGTTTCAAATTGTTTGACTGTTATAAATAAAATTAATCGGGAAAAATTCTTTTAGTAATTTTTAAACTTTTACAACATCTAGAACCTGCAAGACAAGATTGGGCTATGGCATGTGAATCCGTGGATTAATCTGCTAGCATGAATATATTAGACACTTGTAGTCTTTTAGTCAGGCAATAAAGATGGCAATAAAAATGGGCGTTACCTGGAAAAAATAAATGAGAGCAGTTTTTATTTTTTCAACAGTGCGCAAAATTTAAAAAAATTAATCAACCAAAATGACTTTTGATCTAAAGATCCAGTCTTCACGTTTTAGGACTTGATGATTTGCGAGGGTGACCTCAAATATTCTAATTAGTTAGTGTAGATGATGTTTTAAGTTACGTAACCAGAAACCAAAGCGTACTTTCTCTTAATAAACATACCTTTTTTCGATGAATTCGAATTTCTGACCCCCCCAAACTAGAGGAGAAAGCCGCAATCGGAGAAATATGGTTCCCATATTTTGGATAGGACAACAGTACAAAGTTTGGCTAAGTATGTTTATTTTATTTTTTGTTAAGCACGTTAAAATCCCATCATTAGATCAATTTATATTCAACTCAATATTCAGAGATTTCCGAATTTCTTTATTTATTATTATTACTATTATTTTATACCCTTAACTCTTATTACTTAGGTTCTTCAGTTTTTGATTTTTTCTTAATTTTGATAATACATGTTTATTTCACAGTTTTTTATTGTTTATATACTACTTAGGTATATTCTGGGAAAGTGGTTCAAAGCCTCACGTCACTTTCTGGCATGTTTGGTATGATGTTTATTTCATTTAATGTTCCATAATTTGTTTAAGGAGCATAGAAATATAATACAGAATAGTTATTTGATTTGATAATATGTGAACGGAACTATGATTACAAAATAAACTAAAGTAGTTGGAACTACATTAGCCATTTAACTAAATTAAGGATCAAACACGAAACGATTTCTAATCAAAGGAGTAGCAAGAAACATATTATGTAACAATTATTAAAACAGTCAAAATAATCTTAAAATATAAGAATTTAAAAAAAGATAGATTTTAAATTTTTTGAAGTAATTATTGAAAAATTGGTGAATAATTGTATATTAAAAACAATTATTTTTTATTCATCAGCTTAAGAAAGTATTTCTTTTAATTTTAGAAACTTGTTTCCAAACTTAGAAATTGTAATATTTATATTATCATCAAAGTATGAAATTTCACATTCTAAAATTTCATACATTGATGATATATACCTAATCATTCCATAAAATAATTTTAATTAATCTCGCCAATATATGAAATCTCGCATTCTGCATAATTTCTAGTCATTATATGGAATGCCTTAAATGGCTGGTCAATTTCTGAAATCCATTATTCTATAGAATATCTAGTCAGCAAAAATCCAAAAAGAGGGCATGAAATTTATCATGCTTAAATATACTAAAGAATGACTGGGGAAAATAAAGGGAAAATTTCTTTATGAGAAATTAAAAGGTGATTCCTGAAGCTGAAAGCTGATTCATAAGATTTGTTTTTTCCAATTTTTTTTTATATTTTATTTATTCATCTATTTATTTATAACAGTCGTTGAACATCCCACAAAATTTTAGGTGTACGACTACTAATGTTCAACTCCGTAGCCTTGTAATTTTAAACCAAATCCAGAAGACAAGAAAACTCCTCGATCAGTACCCCCAGAGGAATGATTTTTTATGGGAACATAGAAGACTTTGTGACTCGACAGATTTACCGTGCATCAGTCACCATTCACTACACAGGGAGTCTTCGACCAGCGGGGAACGAACCCACGACCCCTTGGACATGGACCCAGCGTCCTACCAACCTGGCTATCCCAGCCCTGCTTTTCTCCGATTGAGCAGTGATCTATAATTTAGATACTCATAACGGTCATCGACAGAAACTATGGCATGTAGTATACCATTACTTGTTCATATATAGCACTTCAGTATCAGTTTAACTAGTATTCATTTTAAGTTGAATCTGGAAACAGTGGGTGTATATAAATTTAAAAAATTAAAATATAAATGTTTCTTAATTCAATAAAAAATAGAGTTGTGCTTAGAAGCGGCCGTCATACACTATGAAGCGATTAATATTTCACATATTGTCTAAGCATTCTATAGAATAACCAATTAAAAGACATTCCATACTACGTTTAGGTATTACTCTGATATTTATTCTGATACATCAAACTTTTCCAAGAATTTAATGTTCTATACAATGACTGAGAATTCTTTACAATATTACATTACATTCAGTACATTACAGAAATTTTTGCTGGGGCAGCATTTCATACTTTGACAGTAACATTTTATGGGATATTTATAATATCCCATAAAATGTTACTCTCTCTCTCTCTCTCTATATATATATATATCTGTTTTTATTATTGTGTTTATTGGTTCATTTTAGTATCTAATAAATACAAATGAATTGTTATGTATTTAGGAGACTTAAAGCAGAGGGACTCAATACCTTCTGATTCAGAACTGGCGACGTACTTATGGAAGTATTTACCTACACCTCATGACCAAGTAAGAACAAAGTTTTTTTTTATTAATTTATAAAGATTTTTATTTTTCTTAATTTATTATTTTTATTTTAGTTTAGTTACCTACTCCTAATTTTACACATTTATTACTAACGTTTGAGATATCTCGTCTCACAAGAATTAATTGTTGTTGTTGCGTATGCCTGATAAGGCAAAGGGGTGCGATTGTTCTTGTTTTCCAGTGGCGCCATCTATGGCCAAGAATTTCATAAGGATTAATTCACAGCGTTAAATGCAAGATATTTCATCTTTTACATTTTACTTTTTCACACTTTAATATGAAACAATTTTTATTAATGAAACATTATAAATTTTGCAAACAAATATTTTTTTGCAAAGCTTAAAATGTTTTGTTTATTTAAAAGTTGAAATATTGCCTCTCACCTTATTCATTTTTTATTTCTGCCAAAATCGGATAATTGTGTTCCTAATTATTTGCAAGAAACAGTTTTTGCAACAAAAGTAGTCTTGGAATGCAATTTACATTTAGAACGTAATACATTTTAAGCTTGTGTTTGACTGGAAGTAACGTGCAATATTTTATAGGATATTTTTATAACAATGTTTAGTTTTAAAAACATTTTTATTAGTAATAAATAAATAGTTTAAACATTAGTTTAAATAAATAAATTAAATTTTGTTGACTTTATATAGTCAAAAATTCTAATTAACTTTTAGCATTAAAACATTAGCAAAAGTTAAATATGGAACAGAAAGTATTCCTTATCATAAATGTTTTTTTAAAATGACAAATATTTGTCCAAAGAGAGAGTTATATAGAATGATTATAAGTTAACTTTATCAACAAAGTACCTCTGATGAACATGCCGTTCAAATGAGAGAGAAAAAATTAGTAAAAAGGTGTTGTAAAGTATGAGTTCAATAATAAAGTAAAAAATTAATACCATTGTATACTACCATAATCTCTTCTTGAGCGCTCACTTTATAACACATTAATGAAACGTCATCAAATCAAACTGTCAAAACAAATGCTCTCGAATCAGGAGTGTATTTGTTAGAAAGTTTATTTTATTATGTTGCATTTTATCGCGTTTGTTATTGTTAAATAAATATTAAAAGGGATAAAATGAGCAATTGTTTTAGATGGAATAGATAATGGCGAATACATAATTTCTTTTTAGGCTCGAACCTATGGACAAGTGCAAGTCATGTCATCTGTTTCACAGATTATCTCAGTCGCAATTCATTTTCACAATCTAAACATTTCTAATCCTGACTCTTTACAAAATGTAATACTAGTAATTGAAGATATCATCCAGAAAAGTGGAGGTAAATTATTAAAACCATTATCAAAATCCTTTAATTTGCACAACGGAACTATTAACTAAAATTAGTAAAGTTTGGGGTAATTTTCCATTTTCGTCCTTGAATTATTCCATCACACATTTTTCCAAATAGTTCCCAAATCGTATTGTTGCTTAGTATTGTTATTGTGAAGGTTCCCAGCCATTTTTAAATCACCGTTCACTTTGCAAGTGGAAGAATTCTCATCGCTCTCTTACAAAAAAAAAACACAAAAAATACAGTAATAAATAATTGATAAAAACTTTTGTCCCTTAATATTTTTTGGTATAGTACACTTCAACAACCATGTCTTTAAGTTTTTAAAAATATACACAGTAAAAAATTCCTGATCAAATTACGGTAAAAAGTATCAGCACACAGGGTGTCGTTATTTTTTATCATAAAATCTATTTTCTCTGGAAAATGTTACTTAACAAAAAATATGACATATTGTAATTTTTACGGTAATAATTATTATATGATCACTGTATCATTCTACTTGAGTGGATACTACTGTAAAAGTTACAGTATAATATTTTACGGTAAAAATGGATTTCACGGGTAAAATAGAGTTTACAGATAATGCAACCAAAGTGCAGATTTTTTACCGTAATTTGATCTGGATTATTTTACAGTACATCGACCGAGGTTATATAACAGGAAAGTTTATTTACAAGAGTTGTATTTACAAGAAATATTTACATAAAAAACATTTGTATTTGAAACATTTTTATTTAGCTTTGATGAAAGCAACTCCAATGTACAATTTTCAAGTGTTTGCATAAAAAAAAATTCCACAGATCAGTTTGGAATTTACATTAAATTTTATTTTTTTATGTGCAAAGTAATGCAAGTGATGCCGTTTATGATTCAAATAAGATCAACCTTTAATCCCTCTCATGCGCTTGTTTTTCCTGTACAGATAATACTGAGCAAATCATATTTCCAAAAAAAATCTAGTAGTTATATTTTGTAAGTTAACAATAGAAAATTCAAAATTAATTATATTCAGATAATATCCTTTTAAACTATTTAACAAAAAAAACACATAAATTATACAGATAAATTAAATATACTCCTAAGTTCTTAAGCTACTATACAATTTTTACACTGTTATCTTGTAATAATGTACAGTACGCAAAATATAAAACGGAACACCTTACCCTTTAATCTTAAGAACAGATTACCAAGTACTAAGATTCTTAAAAGCTAACCTAAAATAGGTTATTTTCTTTTGTAGTCGTTATTTTAAGTTTCATTTTCAGATACAAAAACCTGCTTGACCTCAATCATGCCTCAATTTGTAAAATTTGGTCCCTACAGTTCAGTAGGGGGAGTAGTCGAAAGTTTAAGTTTCTTAATGCTAATTTCGCATTTGTGTTTCTCCTTTTCATGGATGTCACTTAATTTTTTTCTTCTCAAAAACAATTTAACCGATTCTGACAAATTTTGGATTTTGTACAGAATAGATCGATACCTAGATTAAAAGACTGTAAAAACTTTCAAGCCTTACAGTTAAAAAATTAATTGAGCACTTGCAAATTAAATAATTAAAAGTCATTGACAAGTTAAAAAATATCATTATTACATAGAATTATATTTGGATACACGAATCTTAAATTGTAAGCAAGAAATTCCGTAATGAACTCCCTTGATGTTTTTTTAAGTCCTTGAAGTCATAAAAAATATGCACATTAGGAATCACAAATTAATGTGTAAGCGAAAAACAAAACAAAACCGTTATCGAAATATAGAGAATCATTATCACGCTGAGCGAGCTGAAAACACTCAAGCGAAGTTGATTGCCAGAAGAATTTGAAAAGAGTTGAAATGGGATTAATAGAAACACTTCCAAGTCAAATGAGGTGATCAAAGTGGTTTTGAGTATGTGTCTTTTGCCTTTCTTGCTTGAGATTCGACTGATTTCTATACCGTTTTTGTTTCTATTTTTCCTTAAAAAATTTGTCACTCCCACTGCGCATACGGTTTTGACTTCCGTTTTTTTTCTTGTAAAGTATTTTTAAAATGTGTATTAAGAGAGAGGATTAGGGAACAAACACCCTGTGCAAAAATTCAAATTCAAAATTTAAGCAAACATGAAAGTTTAATAGGTTTAACAGAAATAGTACTAAATTAATTACTTTGGGATTATGGATTACATTTATTTGGTCATTCATTAAAATTTTTTTGGTTAATTATGCAAAAAAATTATGATAAATTATAAATGTATATTTTCTTATAATCATTCTTATTATATTTCCTTTTTAGGCATCCTTCGGAACGTTCTCTTCTTTGATTTAGTAAGTCTTATTTACACACAGTCACAGTATTTCTTAGCCTTTCATATAGAACGGCTCTTTGAAACATAAAAACATTTAACGTTTCTGTAATCATTTAACATTTATGCCAACTTTAACAGGTATCTGAAAAAACTTACCTCTTTTTTAACTTCATAAAACTGAGACCTACTGAAGAGTTAATTTCTTTCTTTTATTAATTTCGTTATTTTCGTTTTTTTCATTAATTTCATTCTTTTTTTGGATGTTGAGAGTTTTTTTGGACCTTTTTCGATTGAAACTGTTTCAACAAAAATATGAACTTTTGGAATCCTTAACAAAAATGGAAACGTAAAAGATCCACATTTGGAGTCAAAAATTAATATTTAACAGAGCGAAGAAAAGGAACGATAGCAGAAAACAAACAGAGTTGAGTGACTATAATTAGTAACACCTTTAAGTTTTAGACTCCTATCAAACCTGTTTTGATGTAAATTACAGCTGCTTTCCTTCACTACGACAGATTTTAATAGTGTTTTTGGTTTTTCCTCGTTAAAATATTGACTTGCAACCCCTAATGTGTTTTTTTTTATCAGTTACTGATTCAAAATTTATTCATTCAATATTTCAACTGATTATTAATGAAATTCATTAGCAAAACAACCAATTTGCACGCATTTTGCGTCAATTTGTTTTATATTTAGAGTGATAAATAAATTTATGTTTTCAATTTATTCTTCGAATTTATATATTTAATTTAAATCGATTTTGACATCCTTTATATCTAAGTAAATTAATCATGTTTACGCTACCCTACAATAATGAGAGACACTTTCAGTTTTTGATATTGTTTTGAAATTCTCAAGAAATACTCGGAGAACTATTTTGTAAGTTTAGAAGTAATTAATTCATGCTATTTTTCTTACTTATATATATATACAGGGTGTTCCAAAATTATCTTTACAACTTCAAAAATTCATAACTTCGAACATAAACAAGATATTTTTATTCTGTCTTTTGCATGTATTACTGCAACTAATAAAGTTTTTTTTCAATAGGCTGAAAAGTTTTAAGTGAGGATGTGGACACCACAACAGAAAGCTCAATGCGTCTCATGGCCGTATTCGCTCCACATTTTTTAGGTCATCAAANCAGGAGTTCCTTTGTCTTCTGTATTGGGTTCAAAGTTTCAATTGCTGCGGAGTTGAACATGAGTTGTCATAAAATACAAAATCGGATCGTTGTTCAACGACGGTTATAAAATTAAATATCTCGTGTGACGTTTACATGTCGAGTAAAGTTTATTCTTTCAGTATTTTTTAAACAATTAACGTTTATTTCATATCGTTCAATATATAATTATCACCCTGTGTGTGAGTGTGTGTGTGTGTGTATATATATATGTATATGTATATGTATATGTATATATATATATATATATATATGTATATGATATATATATTACAGAATTTTACCGTAAGTATATGTTTTGGATATCCTGGTGCGAAACACAATGATGACGCTGTGAGATCTATTCTATGCTCGCAAGATATTGTGAAAGTTTTAAGGAAACAAAATGTGTAAGTAACATAATATTTCATGTTTTTATTTAACCGTTGATTATTATTAGACTACTTTGTACGAAAGTCTACTTTGCACGAAGTCTACTTTGTACGAAATTTATGCGAAAGGAGAGCAGATATTTTCGGCTTGTTTAAATATACGAAATATGCATTGACATTTGCGTGACAGAGACTAGAAAAACACGACATTCTACCAGGATTTGCCTGACAGACTAAAATCCATATTTTGTATATAACTGTTGCATAATTAGATTTATTTTAGCACTGTAGTTGATGCTGATTGGCGTCAGTTTGCGAATTAAGCAATCACCCGAGATTCAAACTTCAAAGCCGCTTGTATTATAAGTGATAATGAAATCCTCCTTGGGCCAATTCCAAGATAAAAAAAATTATAGCTCAATCTAATAACAATCATAAAATAATGCCTTATTTTACTATCTCAAGCAATAGTGGAAATAATAGCAGTCAAATAATAGTAATTTAAAATTCCGTCAAATCTGAAATAATTCAATTTTTAAGTGACTCGTAATCAAGAGTCTCTACATTTACCTACATTCCTAGTATAACCCTGGAATCAAATAGAGGTGTACAGAGGAGAAATATCAGTTTTGTGAGAAAAGTTTCCTGATTTTTACTATTCCTTGTAGAAAACAGCAATGAATTTAAAACTATAAAAGAAATAAAAAATGGACAAATATCTCAACAATTACGGAAGGAAAAAAAATTCTTGCTGCACGAGATTCCTTTAAAGATCTTAAATACTTTCGTGTTGCTGGATTCAAATATACAATCGATTTCTCTCTCCAAACTGCAATTTTTTTTTAAATTACGTTTTTATTTTATATTTTTTTAAATGTACAAATTTATAAACGTTAAAAATAACTATAAATAACAGGGGTTGTGCATAAATGTTTTGACAAACTAAGGGTGTTTGGCACATAACCAGTATTAAAACTTCAAAAATATACTCAAAATATCACCACACACCGCTGGGGATACTTTCCTATTATAGATTCTTCGTATTCTTCGTAAGCTTTTTTACGGGTCATAATAGGAAAGTGCCCCCAGCCACGTAAGACGTTATTTCAGGCATGGGTTTCTATGCAGTTTTAATGTGCTGATGATGAGTTTATCGAAACATTTATGTATCCCTCTGTTATAAATTAAGTTACTAACTTGTGCATTTCGACAAAAAATAGATTAAAAATATCATTAAAAAAAATCTGCATCTTCAGGAGAAAAACTGATTTCAGATTTGAAGATTAATGCATCCGAATTAGGTAAGGCCAAGTAATTGTATAAATGCAACAAAACATTTGTTCTTCACTGTGTAATCATTGAATTCGACTAACAATAAAAATTGTGTTTGAAGGCAAATGCTTATAGGGAGGTTTGTTTTAAAGGAGTTTAACTTAAAATCATGAGTTTAGTAATTACAGATAGGAAACGTATACATTTATGAAGAAATTGCCTTATATGTAAGCATGTGTTTACAAACTCAACCTAAAGGCACAGATTTTATTATTGAAAAACTTCTCTCAAATATTCAACTAATAACATGAAAGTTAACTATCAAAGTCAAAACAGCATGGTTAAAATCATGGACCAAGACTTACCTATAGAAAAATGGTTTATCTTACAAATGTCGCTTAAGAAAGATTGTAATTCAATTTATACAATAAAGCAATAAAAACATTATTAAACCTATATTCTAATTTTCGTTTAAATTTTGGGAATTCTATGAAATTTATAAATTAAAGTATTTTATTAAATTATCTTGTTTAAATTACTAAATATTGCTTCCTTGCAGAAGAGTAACTATAGGAATTTTCTCGGGCATCGCATTCTGTGGTGTTCTTGGTCCTCCAATTCGAAAAATATGCGTCGGTAAGTTTTAGACTGTTTTACAATTTTTAATGTTGTAAATGTGACAGTTTTTAAATAAAAGCTCTCATATATCCTTAAATAATATTTATTTAAGAATTGTTTATCAGCTACCAGCTTTTTTTGTTTATTTTTATAATAATATTTTTCATAAAAGAAAGTACGAATTATTTTTCGCTCCTAAAATTTTGAGTAAAGTCATCATACACTGTTAGAATTTTCATTTTAAAATTACGATAATATAACAAGCAACCTGCAATCCCACCAATTAACCATAAAGTTTAGTGTAAAGAACACTTTTTACCTTTAATAGTATACTAGTATGTTCAAAAAACCATGAATATGAAACTAAACGGGTTTTTTAATCGTTTACAATTAGCATATCAAAATCGTAAACAAATTTAACTGGACTTAGGTGTTAGGCTTTTTGTTAGAAAATGAGTATTAAAGCTAAGTTGCGGTCAAAAAAAAGTTTTTATATACATTAGCAGCGGAATGTGGTTTCATTAGTTTTTCTAGTAGATACCTATCGTATCGGAAATGCTAGCCTTTTTTTTGTTAAGCAGATCTATGGTGCTGCCATCTATGCATTAATGAGAGTTATACACGATTTTTCTCCCAGTTAACAGTTTGAATACCATTTTATTTATAGCTACTTGACTGCTTTGTTTGAATATGGTGAAATAACAATTAAATAAATTTTTATTTAACCATTCTTCCGACAAATTTCTAACAGTGTAGTTAGAGCCATATAATAGCTTATTTTCGCTATTATTTTTTACAAGCTTTAGGATTTCATGTTTAAGAATTCAAAAATTCTTGTGGCTGTTTTGCATTGAAGTTAATTTTAATTAAATGTTTAAAAATCTTAATCATCTCACTTTTTTAGTACCAAGTTCGTCAATTAATATTGCTTACAATATATTTTTCGAACATTACTGGTAGCATCAATATATTTTTCGTAACAAGACGATTACGAAAATATATTGATGTCACAAATTAATAAAATTTTATAATTAAGAGTTCAAAAGTTCTTGTGACAGTTTCGTCCTGAAGTTAATTTTAATTCAATGTTTGAAAAGCTACGTCCTTAATTGCTTTGCTTTTAGTTCTAGGTTTGCCAATTAATAATTCTTACTTAGGAATCCGATACTATTCAGAGTTTGAGATAATTTGTGGCATCAATATATTTTTCGTAACAAGAAGAACATTAGGGAAGATTTTTGAAGCTGTGAAGGAGAACACAAGACGCATAAAAAACCAGACAATATTCAAAGTGCAAGTAGAACCGGACGAGTATGTCTACTATTAATTACGTAGTTAGGATCATCCTTATTTTTTTCAGATCGTATAATAGAATGGTTATTAATATTTTCACTTCCCTGTAGTCATAAGTTGAGCACAGCTGTAAAATAGTACGCAATCGCTGAAATCTTATCGAAAGGTTAAACTGAACAGTTCTTGCATTTAAATACTCGTGTAATCTAATATGAGATATGCTTAAAATTAAAACTTCTGCTGAATAGTAGAAATTAAAAAAATCAAAACATTTTGAGCACAGAGAACACGACGTTTCTCGTCAGGACTACCGGGAGTCACAAAACATTTAAAATAAGTTTAAAAGAAATGGGCAGTTTCCAAACAATAACTGAAAGGGAAACTTTAGGGGGGGAAAAGCAAGAGATGTGTACTTCAGTAACCAAGGGAATAGTTTCTGAAACAGGGCTGAATACTTTTACATTCGTTGTGCAGAACCAACGCAGAACTGAGGTCATTTTCGAGAGAATCATCATTGATATAAAACGGCATGAAAAAAAGCAAAGAATACACCTCAGTAACCTGGAGGGTGGTCTGTAAATCAAGGCTGAATATTGTTACATTCATTGAGCAGAATCAGTGCAGAACTGAGGTTATTTTCGAGAGAATCATCATTGATATAAATCAGCATATAAGAAAGCAAGACATACACGTCAGTTACCTAGTGGACAGTTGGTAAAAAAGGCCAGAATACTTTTCCATGCACTACGCAGAATTGAGATCATTTGAAAGTCAGCATTAATATATGTGAAACAAGCTAATAATTGATATAAATAAAGTGAAAGAAGTATAAATAAATCTTTGTGTTACGAATCGCGTTAAGTTTTTCTATTATAACGCGCAAAGGAAGTTTCATTTCACTTTTCTGGAGATCTTTCGTTTTAAGTTAATAATGGATACATTTGAGTCGCTGTGGTTTAGGGGATAGAGCACTCGACTTCCAGTGTGGAAACTGAGGTTCGAATTCCAGCGTTGGCTGGTCGATACGAATTCTGCCCCCAGCACGCAACGACCACAGATGGCGTAAAATATCACCAGTTGTAGACTGATCATGGGTCAGCATCCCTTTGACGTTGGGCTAACCATGAGAGTATTTCGTGGTTTTCCTCTCCCTGTAACACTAATGCGGATTAGTTCCATCAAAAAGTCCTTCTCGAAAGCTAGTATGTCCCAATTTTTGATCCAGGAGTTCCCTTGTCTTCTGGTTTGGGCTAAAAATTACAGGGCTACGGAGTTGAACATTGACAGTGGTAAATTCAGGATTGGCTCGGCTATTTAACGCCGGTTATAAGATAAAATACAAAATAATGTGATTCGAATCAGCCCAATATGAAGAATACTGTAAATGTGCACGATTACGTACGATAATTTTAACACTGTAACCCTCTGCAGGTTACACTTGTAATTTAGCACATTTGAATGTGGTGAGATAAATTTTGCTTAATTCATGTTTCTCTTAGGTTCAAACCGGACGCGATTTGCTCCGGGAGAAAAGAAGATAAAAAGAACTTCAAAGAAGCTATGTTGAAATTAAAAACAGATATAATTCATTTAAAAGATACCCTTCCTTTAATTATCATCACTGGAAAATTGGGATCAGGAAAAACAATTTTTTTCAATTGGGCTATGGAGCAGTCACGGAAATTGGGCTTCAAGTAAGATGTATTTAGCAAGCTCTGTAATCACAGTCTAAATATGTATTTTCTGAATACTTGTCAAAGAATTAAATTGAAAAAATATGTATATTTGAGTGCTGAAATCAGTACTTAAACCAGGAAGAAACGGAACAAAAATCATCAAAAAAGTTTAAATTGCTTAAAGAAATTCAGTAATATTTCTTAAACCCATCTTTCAACTCTTTCTTAAAAACTCTACTTCTTTTTAAAATCTCTTAAAAACTCTTTCTTCTTTTGGCATTTAAACAGGTTTTAATGTTCAGTTAGTGATTCGTTAGATTTGAATTGTGTTTGTTTCTTAAAATTATTTGTGTTGTGCTAAAATATAAATTTACTTATAGTTTTTTGACAAAGATTCTAAAATACATATCAAAGGTGGCGATTACGGAACACCCTGATTAATTACCTAATGAAAAATTCTTTATTGTAAATAGAGAACTATACAATACAAAAACTACACGCGTTTAAGTGTCTTTGCTGCTACTTTTTTTTATAATTCAATCACTTTGTTCTAAAAAAAAATCAAGTTTCATGGCTTGGAAGTTTTCGGAATATTAAAGTTAAAAAGTACCCTAAAAAATTATTATTTTTTTAAATAATTCGCAACATATTTTGCTAAATTTTAGATACGTTGAATTTCAACGAAATCTTCTAAGATTTATTTTTTAATAAATTAAAATCTTTTAGAAAATTTTCATTATTCAATAACTTATTTCACTATGAATTTCAGAAAATCAAAATGTATGAATAAAATCTTCCGAAGAATTGCAAAATCGCAATTTTTCAATTACATGAAAAAATTTGAAAATTCTATTATTTTTACAAAAACAGCACATACAGTGTTTTCATATTTCATTAAAATAAAAAATGCTTTATAATTCTTCGTATTGCTGGGGTTATCAAAAAACAGTATATGCTATATATTAAATTTGATATTAATTATTGTTCATATTCATTCCACTATAACTATTGTACTGTGAATATTTTTATCAGTAAATATATAATAAGAATAAATTTAATTATTTAGCTACAATAACAGAATAGTTATTTTTAAATTCCAGCTTTTCAAATGACTGTTCAAATAAAACTAATTTACTAAAAAATGAATTTTAATAATTACCAAGCTATAAATGTTTAAGAAACACTTTACGCATTCCTTGTGGACAACTCCAATGATAAAAAAACAGCTGTCTATATCTCTTTATTTAATCAAAGTCCATGAAAGTCATTCGTAAAGTCATGAAAGTCAGTCAATTGTATTTTGAGATATCTCTTTATTTAATCAAAGTCCACGAAAGTTATTCGTATTAAAATCATGAAAGTCAGTCATTTGCATTTTGAGATATCTTTTTAATAATCCTAACTACTTGTCATAAGTGAAATTGTTCATATATTTTGCGTTAAATTTTACTCACTGGTAGTGAAACAGTTTTGAATCGTTAGAGATATTTCATATAAACGTACTTTATTTTACACAAATTTTTGAATGAATTTGTCAAATTTTCTTTTTCAGACTAACTGTTAACATCAAAAACACTGTATTCGAAGAGCCATTCGACAACAGCTGGACAATTGTGAAAACTGTATTGAGAGATTGCAATATCGATAGCGATCAAAAAGTGTTGGATCTATTTGGTGATCCAAACGTCGAGGAAATACCTCTTTATTTACTGAATAGGATGATCAATACTTCGGTAAAATTATTTCAATCCTTCGATCTCATAAGTACATTTGTAAACAATAATTGCTGTATAAAATAAGCACTACAATCCCTAGACAAATTATTAGACTCACCATAAGATTCAATGCAAAATCTTAATTATCAGGTGATGCTATATAGCTTTATTGGTTTTACGTGACTGAAACCGGTTTGCACTTGTTTACGTTCGTGTATCAGTTGGTAACATTAGGCGATATACACCGAAGAGATTTTACATTTTGACCACCCTGCTAATAACAGGTAGGACCACCTTTAGCCCTCAAAACCGCTAGCACCCGCCGTGGCATCGATTCCACAAGGTGCTGAGAGGTAGTCTGGGGTATCTGGTACCAAGCGCTCACCAACTGGTCCTGCAATTCCCTCACATTGCGAGGGGGTAGCATGGCAACACGAATTTGGTTTTCCAAGTAAGACCACAAATGCTCTATTAGATTAAGGTCAGCTGAATTTGGGGGCCAAGACATGACTTGAAAGTCACTGGAATGTTCCTCGANTTCCTAAACCCATCTCTCAACTCTTTCTTCTTTAGGCATTTAAACGGGTTTCAATGTTCAGTTAGTGATTCGTTAGATTTGAATTGTGTTTGTTTCTTGTAAATATTTGTGTTGTGCTAAAATATAAATTTACCTATAGTTTTTTGACAAAGATTCTAAAATACATATCAAAGGTGGTGATTACGGAACACCCTGATTAATTACCAGATAAAAACTTCTTTATTGTAAATAGATAACTTTACAATACAAAAACTACGCGTGTTAAAGTAGAAATGGTCTTTACTGATACTTTTTTTAATAATTCAATCATTTTGTTCTAAAAAAAATCAAGTTTCATAAATGGGAAGTTTTCGGAATATTGAAATTAAAAAGTACCCTAAAAAATTATTATTTTTTAAAATAATTTTTAACATATTTTGCTAAATTTTAGATACGTTTAATTTCAACGTAATATTCTAAGATTTATTCCTTAATAAATGTAAATCTTTTAGAAAATTTTGTATCTTCATTATACAATAACTTATTTAACTATGAGTTTCAGGAAATCAAAATGTATGAGTAAGATTTTCCGAAGATTTCCCGTATTGTTTGGGTTATCAAAAAACATTATATGATGTATATTAAATTTGATATTAATTATTGTTCATATTCATTCCCCTATAATTATCGTACTGTGCGTATTTTTATCAGTGCATATATAATAAAAATTTATTTAATAATTTAGCTACTATAGCAGAGTAATTATCTTTAAATTCCAGATATTCAAATAACAGTTCAAATAAAATTAATTAAATAAGAAATCAATTTTAATAATTACCAGGTTATAAATGTCTAATTAATACTTTACGCATCCTCTATTGACAATTCTAATGATAAAAAAAACAGCTGTCTGTAGACCTTTATTTAATCGAAGTCCATGAAAATCATTCATATTAAAGTCATGAAAGCCAATCAATTGCATTTTGAGATCTTTTTAATAATCCTAACTACTTGTCATAAGTGAAATAGTTCATATATTTTGAGTTAAATTTTACTCACTGGTTGTGAAACAGTTTAGTTAGAGATATTTCATATAAACACACTTTATTTTACACAAATTCTTAAATAAATTTGTCAAATTTTCTTTTTCAGACTAACTGTTAATATTAAAAACACTGTATTCGAAGAGCCATTCGACAACAGCTGGACAATTGTGAAAACTGTATTGAGAGATTGCAATATCGATAGCGATCAAAAAGTGTTGGATCTGTTTGGTGATCCAAACGTTGAGGAAATACCTCTTTACTTACTAAATAGGATGATCAATACTTCGGTAAAATTATTTCATTCCTTCGATCTATATGTGCATTTGTGAACAATAATTGCTGCATAAAATAAGCACTACAGTTTCTTGCAAAATTACTGGACTCACTATAAGATTCTATGCAAAATCTTAATTATCAGGTGATATTATACAGCTTTATTGTTTTTACGTGACTGAAAAGGCCGGGATAGCCTGGTCAGTAGGGCGCTGGGCCCATTTCCGAGAGTTCGTGGGCTCGAACCCCGCCGGCCGAAGACTCCTCGTGTAGTTGGCACGTTAAAATTCCGTCGAGTCGCAAAGTCCTCCATGTTTCCATAACAAATCAATACCTCTGGGGGTACTGGATTGGATATCGATCGTTCTCTGATTCAGGTCAAAATTACGATTTGTGGATGAATGAATGGATGTATGAATGGGTCCGCCTTATAAACAGGTGTAATGTATGATGCGGCAGAAGTCGAATTCTTGGCCAAAGATGGCGCCACTGAAAAACAAGAATAGCACACTCTGCCTTAAATTTGCTCGGTTGCACCAAGCAGGCTTGCCCGTGTGGCAAGTGGCATTAGAACCAACCAACCAACGTGACTGAAACCGGTTTGCACTTGCTTACATTCGTGTATCAGTTGGTTACATTAGACGGTATATAATACAAATTTGGGGATTGGATGAATTAGGAGATATATTATATAAATATAGAATACTTATTATATCAGGTATTATATTAGTATATTATAATAATTAGATCAAATTATTAGACACACTGTAGTGTTTTAATAATTACATATTTTGCACGATTTTGTATGCAATACTTTTATATTTAAACATATAGTTAATGGGTTTTCATTCAGGAGATTTTTTGTATACTTCCTATTTGTATTTATTTTTAACGTATTGCATTACAATGTTAATCAATTGATACACGAAACAAGTGCAAATCGATTTCAGCCGCGTAAAAACAATAAAGCTGTATAGTATCTCCTGATAATTAAGATTTTACGTAGAATCTCATAGTGCGTCGAATAATTTGGCCATTGACTGTATGTTTGTAAATTTGAACGTAAGTAATTCCTGATATCAGAGAAACTGATTATTGAAATCAATGGTAGAACTTATTAAAAAGGATTCTCAGAAATTTCAGAACATTAGTTTAAAAAACATAACTATAGTAGGAATCTGATAACAAAAAAATAATTAAAAAGCATCTTATTTAATCAAATAGTAGTATGCTGTTAAGTTTTATAAATTAGTTTACCAAAACATGTTTTTAAATCCATATTTTTAGGCTTCTCCATTACGTCGAAAGAAAGCATTCTTCGTTGAGTTCTTCAATTAATAAATCTGTCTCAAAAGCTTCCGATATCGATATGAAAATGCCGATGCAAATCACCATACTTTTACTAACTTGCTTGAGCATGATACACCGTTTAAGCGGAATACTCAAATGATGTAAAATGTACTCAAAAATAGATAAAGGTATACTTGCAACAGCATCAAGTAGAATGTACCTAATTTTTAGTGAATTTTTTTCTAATTTTTGAGCTCATATACCTTTTCAACTATGGTATTTATACTTATTTTTAAATTAAGGATACTCGGTAAATTAATATTTTTGACATTGCGAACAGTTCAACTTATTTCCGATATAAGTTCTCATTTTTGAGTTCATAAAAGTTTCAATTTTGTGTACAGTTCAATTTTTTTCTGATATTGTAACAATTTATAACTCAATTGCATATTAAAATATAATGCTTTTTTTGTGTGTATACCTCAAAGTACGTCTATTCTTAAAAAAGTTTTGCATTAAAACTTATTAAAAAATAGCACTAAATATTTTTTAAAAATAGCACTTTCTCTTTACATGTTTCAGTGATATTTTTCAACATCATTTTTAAAAAATACGAAGCATTAATCGAGCTGATTTTACAGAAGTTTTGTTAATGCTGATTCTATATGAGAAAACTGCTTGGAAAAAAAAACTTTCACTTATTTTAAATCAAAATAAATCAGAGGGATAAAAATAAAGTTACTTCATTGATACACGAGAAAACAATGCTTGTAAAATTACCATAGTGGCATTTCTGGTAAAACAACCGTAATTCTGGTTTAAAAAATATAGATGCGGTATTTGAATCATTTATGTGGTAATTTTTCCACTTATATAGTAACCATTCACCAGAAATTCTGACTTTCAAAATTATAGTTCTTATTACTATACATTTAGAAAAAAATAAAAATAAAAACGTAGAAGTAAATTTTACCAATCAAATGGTTTTTATGTCATGCACTAAGGTATCATGATAGCATGACCAAATTGTACTACATTTAGCAAACTTATCAAGCGTAATAAAACCTCATTTTATTGTCAATGTTTCAAAAACCATTACCAAAACGCTTCGGTAAAAATTACCCAGCTTTTTTAATGTTCCCATAGAGCCTGAAACACCATAAATTTTTACTATATTCAGATAGTTTTGGCCATGCTTTTGTTCTCGGTGCAAAATGTAAAAAGATTTTAAATTGCAATTCGAATAATTTTATGAAAATACATTTTAGAACTTCTTGGGGAAATGACTGAGGTTGAAGGTAAGTTAAATTTTTAGACGAAATACATTTTATTTAGATTCAGGCAGGTAATTTAGACTAGGTTGCTTTAATGAAACATTTAAGTGTATTTATTAGGTCATTTTTGAAACTAAATCTTCATAATTTTATACAGTTTCCAGTTCCAAGTAAAACATTTAGTGATAGTGATTTGAGAGCACTGATGGTGTCAATTGTTAAGAAGGTAAGAATTTTTTTTTATAACTAGAGTTTAGTGTCTAGCTGGCACAAAGCTACTAAATCGTGGATTAAATTTAAATTTTTATTCTACCTGAAATGTATTATAAGCCATTGAAAACTACAATTTATTTTAAAGAAATTCCCTTTTTGCGTTTTGCGAAAATTTCTTAATTTGCGTACAAAAGAATTTTTTTTTCGATTGAAAAGGGGAAACAGCATTGTTTATGGAGAGATTAAATTTTTTGTTTTGAAATAAATTAGTCAAATGAGTTATTTGGGGGGTCCACTGATCACTTTCACCCACAAACGCCCAACACATCCTGTTTCACTTCATTACTGAACATTGGATGATAATAGCATTAATATTATCCCAGGTTTCAATGGATGTTTTCAATTCAGCCACAAACATAAATTGCTACTTTTTGATATGTGCAGGACTAAGGATAACCCTGACGTTTCTTCGGAATGTAGGTCAAGTATAAAGGCAGGCATGAATGCCTTTCCCCTAGGCTGCATGAAGGCTAACTATTGATAAAAAAATGCTAGAAGCTCAGCGTTTGAACCGAGAATTGACGATTCAAGTACAACAAGAAAATGCCTTCATTTACGCTGTAAAATCTTTAAAGTGTTGGTTTTTGGATAATAAAATGCATGTCATGAATGACCAGCCTTCTCGTGACCCAACTCCTTCAGGAAACATGAAGGGCTATCCTCAATAAGACTATCTATACAAAAAGAAGCAGCTTCAATCTGTTTCAGAATTGAAGACTCACCATGGACTTGATATAAACTTGATTGGAAACTTGATACAATGCTGATACTATTATCTTCCTGGAGTTGGTAGATGGTATGCAATATGACATGTTTTAAATCAGATAAAGCCACTTCTTATAGTTAAATTATCCACCATATTTTTTATTTCGATGACCCATTTTTTCCTCACCTTTTTTACTTGTTCGATATTTTTTTGCTGTCGAGGTGGGGCAGGAAAAGAGTTAATCCTTATAAATATCTGTTTGAATTACAGATTTTAATATCTACGTTCGGTTAGGACTAGTTTTCTTTGCTTCCAGTTATGACGAAAAACCAAGATCGTTTTATTTAACTGGATCTCATTGTATAACAGTAAGTTTTAAATCTGTGCGTAAAAAGCTTTTCAACGAATCGTGTAGCTGTAGTTGGTTGATCATTCCAAAACTACTATATTGGTTTAATCATTTTTATTTAAAAAAAAAAGCAAAAGTTTAAAATAAGCTTGTTTTCACAACCTTAAATCTGGACAAATAAATTTATGTTAGAATAATAATTACGTTGATCCTAAAAGAAGAAAATCAGGTTTAGCTGGATAAGCATACTATATTGAATGTGTACTGAAATTATTATAATATATTTAAATAATAATTCAATATATATATATATTATTAGAGTATTTTGAAATAAACTGACGGAAGAAAAATCACAACACCAAGAAGAAGTTGTGCTAGATAAACTAAATTTGGTACGCTTGTTTATAAAACTAAAAGATGAAGTCTATTCGAATTTCTCGCTTGATTCAGGGTTGCTTTAAATACTTGTTCTATAAATCATAAGCTTTATTTTTTATTAAATTTTGCTATATTGAGTTGCTCTTAGTGAAAAATGCCTTTAAGAAGAAAAAGAAGCCATTATTAACAGCTCACTGGCCTTGAATCGGGTCATGAAATAAGACTGCGAGAAGGTGTATTTTCCTTCCGCAATATTGTGCCGAAAGACGGGGGAGAATTGTGAGCGTAATTTTATTTTATAAAAGCCATTGAGCAGCCAACCCAATTGTGGATTTACAACTACTAATGTTCAACTCCATTGCCTTGTAATTTTGAACCCAATCCAGAAGACAAGGGAACTCCTGTATCGGGATAAATTTGACTTCGTGGAGCATTTTTTTATGTATATAACCCGCATTTGTGTTACATGAAGAGGAAAACCACGAAAACCTTCCACAGTTTATCTGACGGTAAGGAAACTCTAACCCATGATCTGTCTACCACTGAGTATATATTACGTCAGCACAGTGGTCAGTGCAAGCCGGATGCGAAATTCATATCGACCAGCTATCGCTAGGATTCGAACCCGGTTCACCTTATTAGAAGACAAACGCTCTATCCCCTGAGTTATCACGGATTTCCTGTGCATGATTGTTGGCAGCACTGTTCAAGGGAAGGTACTGCTTCAAGAAGTTCGGATTCTGGGCTGCTACGCTCTATAGGGAAGACAACCGTGTAAGGCGTATGGCTGCTGGGCTCCGTACTGCATTCGCATCAGAAATTTGAGCTGCAGTTGGCACAACACTGACACAAAGAATTCTTACTAATTGGTTACTTCAAATACAGCTCCGAATGAAACGCCCCGTAGCTTGCTCCTACACCTGGAGTTATGGTCTGGCTAGCAATTTCCTCCGACAGCAGGAGCACTCTCGTGGGTATTCCACGCCCCTTCACTGTAAATTAGTACGTCAATCTGATGATTCAACCTGTTTTGTTTCCAAAGGGGGTATTTTCCAACAGGATAACGATAGCCGTTATATAGCTGTTGTAACCCAACATGCTCTACAGAATGTCTATGCTGCCTTGGCCTGCTAGATCACCAGATCTTTCACCAATCGAGAAAGTATGGGACATCATTGGACGATAATTTCAGCGCCATCCACAACCAGCATTAACTATCCCGGTATTGACTGACCAAGCGCAACAAGCATGGAACTCCATCCCACAAAATGACGCATGACATCTGTATGACACCAATGCATGCCCGTTTGCATGCTTGCATTAAAAATTCTGGTAATTACACCGGTTATTAATGTACCAGTATTTAACATTTGAAATGGTTTTTCTCTTAATTGCATTAACCAGTGACCTTGAAACTTCAAATAATTAAATATTTTGTTCAGACAAACACATTGCCGAAATTTCAATACTCTAGAATAATTTTTTCCTGCTTGGGTGGTGTTGGTATTTATTTTCCGTCAGTGTATATTTAAATATAAATTTATTCTCACAAGGTTAATTATGTATTGATATTGCTTTTAAAAAAAGGCATGAGAAATTCGCATATTGAATCCAAAGAACTACCACTTCCGTCTACCTTGAGTTATGTAGCATTTCTGACTTAGTAATCTTTGGCAGACATGTCCGATTAATTTTAAAAATACATTTTATATACATTATCAGGACATTTTCTGTACTTTGCTCCTTTACTATTTTTGTTTTTGCTTCTAGATTTTTATTTCTTTTAATTATTTTAATAAGCTTGCAATAAAATAGTCTACTTTCAAAACTTAATCATTAATTTTTATGCGTGTAACTGAGCAGTAACACTTCAAACGTTTCTCTTATAGTGTGTAAAAAATCAACCATTGATTATTGGTATCGATAATGCAGAACATACGGGTACTGAATCGTGGCTTTTTCTGCAAGATTTGCTTATGGACCATATTGCAATTGTCATAGCAACTTTCACAACAGAATTTCATAGTGGAACTCCTTTTATAAAGAATATCTTAGAGCACAAATTCACAGAAGTGAATCTCCTTCCCCTAAGTCTAGAAGAAATTGGAATCTTGGCATGCCACATCTTGAATGTGCAAGCAATTAACAAGGAATTAGTGAAGTACTTCAACGTTATTTTATTCTTTCTGATTTTACAAACAATTATATTACTTCTGGCGACCAACTTATTCACCCTCGTGAACTCATCTGCACATGGTTCGACATTTCAGTTATATGATATTTTAAGAAATATTAGTAAAAAAACAAATTTATACTAAATTCTTAGAAATTTCATAATTCTTTGGAACTCGCAATATTTAGTGAAAAAGCTCGCTTCTGGCTACCAACTTATTCATCTTCATGAAGTCGTTTTTTCACATGGTTTATCATTTTAGTAATATGACATGTTAATTACTAATATTAAAAAGCAAATAGAGAATTATACTAAATTCTTGAAGCTCGTTAATCGTTAAAAAGTACTTTTTACGATTTCTTAGCAAAAGGATGTGGAAGGTCAATCTCTTCTTAGTTGCTCATTACTTCCCTTTTCTAAATTTCATATTTTAATGCATACAAATTCCTTTTCTCTAAAAAGGCTACTGTAATATATTCTACATCAGAATTAAAAAAAAGCACTTTCTACATCTGGCATGAACAACATAAAAAATAAAATATGATTTTGAAAATCTAGGGCTTGTCTTCCCTTACAAAAAAAGATGTTTATGAAGTTGTTTTAAGGTTGAAAAAATACACCTAAAGTAGAAAATGAGATTATGTTTTGAACCAAAAATAACCTCATTAATTAATTTCAATTTCAACCTCATTTACAATTCATAGAATCATCTTCATATACAGGGTTATTCACAATTCCCTCCCCGTGTAAACGCCATTTTTCTTTACTACAACTGGCTTCAGTGGTACATGTTACTGCCATCTACCGGCAACTGCTGAAATTAAAACTTGAATACTTTCGGAACAATTTCGTATGTTCTTTTTTGCCATATTCGTCTTCGTTTTTTTACTATAACGCTTCGAAACCCCGGAGGGAATTATGAATAACCCTGTATAACTCCGCAGTACTTTCAGGTGAGATTGCATGAAATTATTCACACCTCAAATGTACTTATTTGCTTGAAGTGTAGAAAAAATAGTATGCACACCTGAAAAATAACCTTTAGAGGTTGGTTACTCTAAAGTAGATTTCCAACAATCTCGAGTGTGAATATAACAACCTAATGCACCTTGAATATACATCTTGAAAGTTTGAGCTTTTAAGGTTGTTTTTGAAGTAAACTACACATAAACCTTAAATCAAACTTCTCACCTCAAATCAACCTCAAAAACACCTTAAATTTTGTAAGAGTCATATTTTCTATTAATTTTGGGTTTGAAATCTTCCTCATATTTACTTAGATTCATCACGAGGGAGGTAAAATAAGGGTTATTGGATTAACATCAAGCCTTAACAAAAAAAATTTTTCAACAGAAATTTAGTTCTTTCAGCAACAATCTAAATTAACACTTCATCAACTACTGACACTGACATGTTAGTATCTATGCTTTTCACATGCTCAGATAAGAAAAATACTCTCTTTATTTTATCTTAGAACAATTATTTGTTAATAAAATTATTATTTTCATGATATCAATGCAAAATTATATTTATTTACTAATATGCAATCAGCCATTTAATAGGCTACTGGTCTGTAAGCGTCGGCAACAAAACGGTAACAACGGCTGTTGTTGTGGTTAATAAACCATTCTCACCCTAATAATTTATTATCAGTAAGAGTATTATGTCATTAGTGTTATGTCAATTTGCAAAAATATGAAAACTAATTTTAACTTATACGTAGAAATTTTTCCGTACTTAAAAATAAGTAAATAGCATGTGCAAAAAATTTCATGTTCTGGGGACAACATTTAATTAGCAAACTTAAACAAAAAATTTTGATACACCGTAAAAAATACTGACACCCAAAGTGCCGGTACTTTTTACATTAATTTTTAATTTAATCGTGGTGCTATCGTGGCGGTAATTTTAATCGTAAATAGATCAAGAATTTTCATAGTTTCATCACCTTTAACATTTTTCCTTTACATATGAGTATTATAATACTTTTAACATATGAGTGTTACAAATTTGGCGACCGATTCAAAGTGAAATATGAATTACTTATCATTTCTGGATTCTAAATACCTGCATAAGGGGATAGAGAGCATAATCTATGCACTATACAGCAAACTACCTTTACACATATTTACTTTTAACAATATTTTATTTCAATTTCATTTCCTTAGATTACTTGAGGAGCACAGTAAAGGAAATTCACTATTGTTGCGAGAAATATTAATGATAAACCCTATGAAGAAACATCTGCACATTTTACCCCGAAATGAGATTCCAGATCAAGTGTTCGAGAGCTCTTTTTTACCCGCGGAAGAAACTGATGATTGTTCAAAAGAAAATGTAAGACATTAAAATGTTTAGATAAAACAAATATTTAATAAAAACTAAGGCAAAGCTATGTAAAAATTCTCCGAACAATTAAAATTATTTAGTTAACCAGATATTTGCTAAAACTCATGGAGACGACAAAGATGCAACTCATCCTGCATTGTATTGCACATGTATATATGCATTTGCAATTTTAAAATTGATTTTTATCAAAAACAGAGCTGTTCGTACTCGTGGACTCAAAAACTTTTTTTTTCTTTTCATAAATCTCGTTAAACTTTAAACATTTTGATTATTTTTGGTAATTAATATAATTATTTTTTTCGTTTGCTAAGTAATAGCTCCTTTTAGAAAATTTATTCTATTCATATACATTGCATCATTTAACATGTGTTGTATTACTGTATAATGCATCCATTAATTTACTTTATTCTCTTATGTTTTGATTCAATGCATTTAAAAATATTATAACGCATGTATTTTCAGGAAGTTTGTGACATCAAAAACCAAAATGAATTGCGGTCGTTGAAAATACCTTCAAATTTGATAGGTAAGTGATTTTTTTTAATCCATCCTAATTCAGTTTATCCCAATTCAATAATTTAGCTTAAGGTTATAACATATAGTTGAAAATATTTATTTTTTTCTAATTAAAGAGAACACATTTCTAATATTCAAATTAGAATAATAAAAAATATCACAACTTGCAGCGCAGAAGTTTTTTATGTTTTTACCTTAAGTCCCAGTATTTATGTGCTTGAAGTATATATAAAGCATTATTTCGACTCGATCTAAACAGACTATCAAAGAATGTCAACAGAATCAAACAGACTATCAATCAGACTATCAAAGAATCAAAAAAATTCAAAATCTGATGTGTATACAAAAGCTAAAAAAAAATTAACTGAACAAAGTAAAAATAAACTTCTGCAGTTGGTATAAATCTTATAAGGATTATCTCAGAGTTTGATTCCGGAGGTACAAAAGGGGGATGAAGTTTAGCATAAAGTTTAGTATTTGTATTATGAAAATCATGAAGAATGTTTTTTTCAGAACTCGTGTTGACCTTTCCTAAACCTTTTGCATTGTGACGTGACGTAGTTCATATTCAGCTTTACCAATGCTCTGAAAGCTCTTTAAAGATTCCTCAGCTTGATTACTTTTTGATTTACAGCATATCAAAATGTGCTCAATGGTTTCATCAACGGAACACTGTAGACAAACGTGTTATCATTTGAAGAATTTGTACTAATGTGCGACGTAACAGCCGTGATTTATTAATAACAGTTGGTTTGTGTAGAAATCAATTTTGCTAGCCTATGTTCATTCATAATAAATATTCCAAAGTGTTTCTTACTTGAGGCGCGATGGCTCAGGGGATAGAGCGTTCGCCTTCCAATGAGACGAACCGGGTTCGAATCCCAGTCAAAACGAATTCCGCGTCTGGCACCGACCACAGTGCTGAAGTGAAATATCCTCTGTGGTAGACGGATCATGGGTTAGAGTCCCCTTGCTGTCAGGTTAACCGTGGGAGGTTCTCGTGGTCTTCCTCTATATGTAACGCAATTGTGGCTTAGCTCCATCAAAAAAGCCCTCCACGAAGGCAAATTTCTCCCAACACTCGATCCAGGAGTTTCCTTGTCTTCAACAATAGATTGGATTCAAAATTACAAGGCTACGAAGTTAAACATTAGTAGTCGTAAACCCATAAAATTGAGTTGGCTGTTCAACGACGATTATAAAATAAAATATAAAATAAAATAAAATGTTTCTTCACATCGTTCTTGCCGTTTGTCCATGGCCCCTTTTATGACTTTAGGTTTTATTAGTATTTGGTACTTCCTGGAAAGTCTGTCGGTAGATGATGATTAGCTTCTTTTTCAATTCTATTTGCCTCTAAATTACTTGTTAGTCTAACATATGTCTAAAGTTATCTCCTTTGCTCTCTCTTATTTACAAGTCAGAGGAGTATTGGTCGGAAGAAACCATCAGAACTTGAAAGCTTAAAAGGGGATCTGCGTATTTGTGTGTATTTCCGATAATTATTCATTAGTTTTTGGCCCATTCCATGAATTAGAATTATCACTATGAACTAGTTTTCAGGTCTAAAGATATTGCCACATATCATAGTCTATAACACTTTACAAATTGCTTCATACCGACATAGAAGAAGACAAATGCGTTGCTGAAATTATTTATTTTATTTCATATTTTGTGTTTTTATCAGCTCTTTCCTTTTCCTTTTTTTATTTTCATGTATTTTTGATGCTATCCATCGTTCCTTGGATGGTTGTTTATTCGAAGAGCATTGTCTAATTTTAATCGGGTGTTTTAATTTCAGTTCTGGTGGAGGCTAGCATTTTTATTCAAGTTAAAAATTATTCTCGCTCTCGTGTTTATTATTAATTTAATCTTAAAATATCAATTCATTTGAGTAAAAATATGCCTATTCGGAGAAATTTAATTTCGTGGTCAGATTTCTCATCTTAACTATATCTTTAAAAAAAACACTTAAGATCACTTAAAGTGGGAAATTCTAATTGTTATACTTATTTAACGAAATGTAATCTCATCTATAATAGGATCTCATTGATTTAATTCAAAATGATCTGGTGACGAAAAAGGTTAATTTATATACTGTAAAACTTTATCAGTATCATCAAAAAGCTTTATCATCATGGAATTGTTTTCATAACCTCAGTGTGCACAATACCATATAAATGATTGTAAGATAATTATCTATTATGTTGCTTAGAATTTTAGACATTAACACATTTCCAAACATAGAAATTTTCAGAGATCACACAGTAGGATTAGGTGCTGAAGAGCAGATGCTTCTGAGAAAATGTGTCTTACTTGGAGAATCATTTGGCTTATACGTCTTAGCAGCAGTATGTCCGGAATACCCAGCGGACGAGGTAAATTTTTATAGTATTGAAAGCATGTTATATTCATAATACTTCATTATAGTACTGATATGGGAAGCATTTCAAAATTTTTAGAACAGAAAACCATCCAAAAAAAATGCTTTTAATAACATAATTTCCTAATGCACGAAGTTCGAAATGCGGGCTTACGAAAATCGACGCATCTTAAAATGCGTATTTACAAAAATAGACATTGTAAATAATGATCCTTTTCAGTTAACAACAAAATGAGCAAATACGTGTCTACTTATTCTTTCTTATTTAAACATTAAGCATGATTATTACGAGGCCAAGTCCCGTACTTCGAGATGGGAAGGTCAGGTATCATACAGACGTAACTTTTGGGACGATGTCTACGAATTCAGAAGAAAAAAACTTGAGTTTTAAAACTCTAACTTCCTATGAAATAAATTTACTACTATTCTAATTTTTATGGCACCCGTGGCAACATTGTAAAAACAACTGTTGACATTCGAAGTGTTTTTTATTTAATAAAAAACACGCATTTAATAAAATGTACCAAGTGATTTATGCAAATGAACGATATTGCATTACGAATTTATTTGGATTCATAAATATTCTTTGAAAAAAGATCAATACTCATAAAAGAAGTTTGAACACCAAACGAATAATGGTCCTGACTGAAATCATTGTCCTAATTATTATACTGCAATAATTCTAAGAGTAAAAAAAAGGATAAACTTTACTACCCATGCACACCTACTGCAGATTTCATGGAATCCCGGCAAGCATGGAAGCAACATACCGAAATCAGTATAGTAGAAAAAGATTCGATTCTGGCGAAAATGCTGCATGATTCTGACTATCACCATTTATAGTCATATTACATGTTCCCACGATTTCAGCCGACTTTTACCATTCCACGTAACCCTTGAGGGAAATGTGTATTGTGTAATTAAAAATGTCTTTTCTAAATTTCAGCTTTTGTTTAAAGCTCAAAACTTGATGAAGAAGCACATCCTGATGTTCGGCTGCGATCACTTGGGTATAACAGATGACAGGGACAGGCCAAGTATATATATCCACTACATTTCTTTGGAATTCTGTAGTCATCCTCTGAAGTTCTCAAGTGAGTACATGAGACGATGTGTGATTAACGCGATGGCTGAGCGTCAGCGTGAGAGACTGAATCTTTATTTGGCTGATTTGCTGAAGATATCAAGTAGAGTATGCGATGCCTGCAAAAGAGAATCTGTAATTCACCCCAGTATCATTAGGTGCGAAGTAAAGTGTGCTTTGATTATTTTTTTTAATGGCGGGCACTGAGGATGTATTGTCCCATTAGCCAGGAGTGCCAGAACTGTTACTCTCTTCTCGTTACCCAGTAGGCACCTGTGGCGAAGCCGGCGGTGGAGCATCGTTGCCCACGTCACACAACCACAAACCCGTTTATAAGGCGGGTCACAATCACACACACAGGAGAAAGGACATAGAACACAGAGAGAAAGAAACTTCCATGCCCTGAGCGGGATTCGAATCCGCAACCATCGGCTCCGCAGTCAGGCACGCTAACCACTCGGCCACCTGGTCGGCGTGCTTTGATTATATAATCTGCATTTTGTAGCGATGCTTCGTTTTATTATTACTTATGGCTGTTATTTCTTTTTCATTTTTTATGGTAATGCTTTAGCCGTCTACTGCTATGGAAATAAGAAATTATGCATTTCAAAGAGGGGAGCTTCTCTTTCTAATGATTTTCTTTCTCTCACCAACTGGAGTCAAAATATGTCTTAAATATTGAGCAGCACCCCTACTTGAAATAGTTAAACCTCGTAACCATCGTCTCCACCCCTATTCGGTACGAATAGCGAGATAAATTCCTTCCATGGATGTGTTTTTAACGGAAGAGGAAGTCCCAAATCGCTGGAATTGAAAGTGACATCTGAAAGACGTTTTAATAATGTAAAACGTTAGTGCCGACGGAAGATATTCACCAAAATTTCCCAGACTATGGAAATATTATAAATCACCAAAATCCATCATTCATCACAGTTTTACAAATGACCTTTCTATCGATCTCTCATGACAGATAGGTCTTTATTGACCAATAAATAATCTACTCCCATGTAGAGAGAATCTGATAGTCATTTAAAATCATTTTATACGAAACAAATTCAATGTAAAACTGTTTAATAAGCAAATAAGAAAATATTTGACTATACTTACGAAGGATCTTAAAATCTTCGAAACATTTTATTAATGTTTAAAATACTTTAATTATAGAAAATAAAAATAAGATTCCACTTATCTTACAGCTTTCTTCTTCAAATTACTGCAATCCATAGAAAATAAAAATAAAAATCCACTTATCTTACAGCTTTCTTCTTCAAATAACTGCAATCCATTGCAACTTCATTCTTCTTTTTCCTCATCTACTACCAGAACACTTTTCTCAATCATGTCGAGACATTAAACGAAACAAATTAGAACCAATAATTTTGAAGCAATGAATGTTTGAACTGATAAACACATTTTGGACTTTTAAACAAAACAAAAATTATTTTAGTTTAGACCAATAAACAGAAGTATAATTCAAAAACAAAGCATAGCATTTTATCATATGACATAGCAAAAAATTTTTTAATTATTGATTTGCAATCCGATAAGTAACATGATTTATATCCATTAATTAACTAACAAATTATCAACAAAAGAACTCTACGTGGTATTTGGGGAACTTTTGTCAAAAAATTTTATGTTTAATTAAAGTTTTATCAAGAACTTAAGTTTTACCAAGCAACTAGGAAGAGAAAATTCTTAGTTTTTCCGCATCCAAACAAGATATTTTATTATGATTGCAAGGCACTGGACTTGATTGAGGAGATGTTTTCCTTAAATACCGCTAAGTGTTTCAATGTGATTAATAAACACTATTGCTAATTTAACATTTTTCAAAAATATTTGTAGTTACATTGAAAATAATTAGACTGATAAACTTTCACCAACTTGTTCTTTCCTTACACGAAGGATAAAAATTACTGAAAAAATTTACTTAAGTTCTATTTGAACGGTTCTCATATAAATGTAGCATTTGACTTCTTTTAACAGCTAATTTCAATTATTCCATTTCAGAAACTATCGATTACCACATATAGATATGCGGCTTTGTCACTGCTTGAGTCTCAGAACGCACGTACTTTTGCAAATTGAATATCAGTTACAGAAAGGTATTGCTCCAGTAGAAGAGAGAACAGCGACTCTACTTTCAGCAGCTGAAGAAGGACTAAAAACTAAAAATTACGACTTGGTGAGTTTTCCTGAATTTAATTAGTTTAACTTTTAAAACAATTTCCAGCTTTTCCCAAATTGTTTTCGCATTCAGATACTCAGGAATGGACCTTAAAGATTAGGACTGTATAAAACAAGATTTTAATAAGTTTCCATAGATCTGTGAATTGATCTTGCTTTTGCTATACGTAAGACTTCTTTTTTTCAGCTGATTTCAAACCGGATCATTTTTAGAGTAGGCAGATAATGTTGAGAATTAGAACAAATATCATTTTTTTTTTTTGCTATTTTAAGATCAAATATTACATCAAAAATATATTACACATACCTTCTCTTCTTCTTCTCTATTTTACTGATTAGTATGTATTCTCTAAAATATAAACCATTGTGGATCAATGCTGGCACAAACAAACTTTGACGTGTAAATCTCAGAAAAAAAGCCTGATTTCACAGAATTTTGAATGACCTTAATACCAAAAGTTAACCCTAAATGCTTGAGCCCTCATAGTTAGTATGGAGCTATAAGAACACAAAATAATTTTCAATAGAGCTGGAGTACACCATTGACAAAAAGAAGCATTTACATGCGTAAATAAACACATTATTTTTTAAATACCAGATGACCTTCAATTTTGAATCCCCAAAACATTCAGAAAAAAAACATTCAGAAAAAAAGCATTTTTTATCTGAATCAAAACACACGAATCAAAATCTAAAAGTTTTACATCCCATATTCGAAATTTCGATAAAATTAAAAACGGCAGCTATCAAAGCCCACCCGATTCTAAAAAATCTAGCTAATAATTTGATAAATAAAAAATAACAAAAATTACCTCAAAATCCTTCATATTTTTGGACACAGTTATATAAGTCTAACTGTGCATTTTTAATAACCAGTTTAATAAAAATATCGATTATGTTTTTCTTGCAATGATATTTTCTACTAAATTCCAAAATTTGTTTATTTCGGAGCATTCAATGAAGAGGTTTTTTTTTGTGATTTTTATTATCATGAAATAATGTAGTAATTAATGGTAATATAGTTATTATCATATGTAGTTATTATTATTCAAATTTTTGGACATAGTTTTATTATTCTAATTGTGCATTTTTAATAACCAGTTTAATAATAATATCTATTATGTTTTTCATGCAATGATATTTTCTACTAAATCCCAAAACTTATTTAGGTTGGAGCATTCAATGAATGGTTTTTTTTTTCTCGTGATTTTTACAATCAGGAAATAATGTAGTTATTAACATATGATATAGTTATTATTATACGCAGTTATTATTAAACAAAAAAACTTTGTTTTGCTAAAAGGAGAATTCAATATCTTTTGAGTCACCTTATAGAATATGAGGTACGTAATAAGGATTTAAATTTCTACAGGTAGAGAATATCATTAACAAAGCCAAACGTTTGGTAAGCGTTGCTGAATCAGCTGAAGAGGCAGATGCAGTTCAAGTTTCTTCGGATAAAGTAACTATTAGCCGACTAAGAGCTCAGGTAAATCAATATTGTACTTTCTTGCGCAAAATTATAAAGATTTCACTTGGCTTTTTAGACGTATTTTTTTAAACTACGCAGCAATCAACCGCTGTTTTATGTACCGAAATTTATTCAAATAGGATTCTAAGTTTTTAAATTTATCATTTTCGTTCATAAATTTAAATAAAAAAGAAAATAAAACTATAATATTTGTTGTAATGACTGGCTTTAATATAAGATGGTGCTAAACCTACTGATATCTTTTAAACGACCATAGATTTATTAAATGAAAACAAGAAAAATTGATAGAATGAATGGAAAAGTTTTATAATTTATAAATGCTGTGAAACATGTCATTTATTGTCATGAATCGTTTATTAATCGCATGTCGTAATAATTACATGTCATAAATCGTTTCGGAAAAATAAGTTATTGATGCACTCTTGTAAACACTTTTGGAAATTGTAGAGCAAGCTCTAATAGACAATAGACATTCTCAATAGTTGCAACTTCGTCAACGAAGACATGTATAAGTTCCTTAATGTTCTGAATAACGAAGACATGTTTAAGTTCCTGAATGTTCTGAATATATCTCTTGTACTCACGTTCTTTTTAGAANGCGTTGACCGGCATAACGTCTAACACGAACACGGCCATCATGGGTCTACAAATTGAAGCGTGATTCATCTGAAAAGACAACTTGGTGCCAATCAGCTCGCCAGTCTCTGTGCTTAAGAGCCCACTGCCTTCCTTGTTCCCAGAATTCCTGTGGTCTTGACGAGATCCAGTCCTTCACAGCGTCCTTGAGTATGTCGTCCGAGTAGAATAGCTTCCCTTTCAGGTGGACCAAACACATGGAAATCGCAGGGCGACTAGTCCGGATTGTAGGGCGGATGGTCCAACGTCTCCCACTTGAACCTGGCCAGTTCCATGCGTGTGAAACTGTCGACGTGTGGACGCGCTTTATCATGGAGCAGAACCACACTCTACTTGAGCAGCCCCGGTCTTTTGTTCTTGATGGACCTGCGTAGGCGTCAGAGTGTCTCACAGTACACATCGGACTTAATGGTTTTTCTGTGCTCGAGGAAATCGGATAACGCCTCGCTGCTCCTCAATCGTCGAATTTTGCAACGCGAACGCCATCCAGTCCTCATACGGACTGCCGCATCATTTGGACGCCGCTTCTGATAAGAGCCTCTGCTCTCTCCTGCTCATGCGGGCACCAGCGCATGCTCCGATCCCAGTCAGAGACTCCAATCGCATCCCGAGATGTCTCGCTACGTTCTCCCATACCGGAATATGCAAATATTTAACTGTTACGCTTTTACGTCGTTTCGTACCTTTTCATTTGATCACCCCTTGTACGTAGCAATCAACCGCTGTTTTATGTACCGAAAATTATTCTATTAGGATTCAAAGTTTTTAAATTTATGATTTTTGTTCATAAATTTAAATTAAAAAAAAGAAAACAATAATTTTTTTTGTAATGAATGGCTTTAATATAAGATGGCGCTAAACCTACTGATATCTTCTAAACGACCATAGATTTATCAATTGAAAACAAGAAACATTGATAGAATAAAAAAAAAGGGTTTTATAATTTATAATTGCTGTGAAGCATGTCATTTATTGTCATTAATCGTTTATTAATCGCATGTCGTAATAATTACATGTCATTAATCGTTTCGGAAAAATAAGTTATTGATGCACTCTTGTAAACACCTTTGGAACTTGTAGAGCAAGCTCTAATAGACAATAGATATTCTCAATAGTTGCAACTTCGTCAACGAAGACATGTATAAGTTCCTTAATGTTCTGAATAACGAAGACATGTTTAAGTTCCTGAATGTTCTGAATATATCTCTTGTACTCACGTTCTTTTTAGAATCCATTATCAAAATAAGCAACATTAAAGGGTTGTCTAATAAAACACACAGATTTCACAATAACTACGAACTCAGATAACACATTATACTATACTCCAATGCTTCATTGCGGTTGACCATGTATGCGATTTATCATATAGCCATATTCATTTCTCTTATTGCGCCACCCCGCGGAACAATGTAAGTTAATATGCCTTCGGAAAATTCAGTTGTAATCTTGCAGAGACCCTGTATATGTCATTTATATGTAGAATTTTTACAAAAATAGAAACATTTACATAGAAGAAGGAATTCTGCTTGCTGCGGTGCAAACCTATATTGTCATCAAACACATAGAGCTTCGGTTGAAATTTTAAAATCAGTAAGTCATCAAAATTCTGATTGCAAAAATCTGATGATAAGTTATACTTTTAGAGATCAGGAAACGATTGAAACGTGTATATTCAAAAGCAATGATGAGCAAACAGTGGAAGTTTGAGTCTAGTCAAAACTTCACAAAAAGGTTCTGCTCATACACTCGCGAATAGCAATTTAAAAATAATTATAATATATTTGGTTGGATTCCTGGACATATGGGCATTAAAGGTAACGAAACAGCAGACTCAATAGCCAAATCGACCCACAATCTTACGAGTAAACCACACTGTTTACCTGACATTCGAAATTTAGTTGCAGAATCTCTTACCCAACTCAGACAGGCCAACTGGAATAATGAAATAAACAATAAATTACATGAGATTAAATCAGATATTAAACCATTTGCACCATTGACTNTTGAAACGTGTATATTCAAAAGCAATGATGAGCAAACAGTGGAAGTTTGAGTCTAGTCAAAACTTCACAAAAAGGTTCTGCTCATACACTCCTGAATAGCAATTTAAAAATAATTTAGTAATAAAAAAAAATTCTATCAATTAAAGATTCATTGAATTATGTAAAAATAAGAAATGTAATTTTTTGAAAGTTTAAATAGTCTGAAATATACTTTTAACTTATATTACAAATGCATGGGTCCCGCTTTATGTAATAAAAGCTAAAATTATACTTTCGAACATTCGAAATTGTCCATTTATCTTGCAGCTTAAAATGAAGCTGGGTAAAAATACCGAAGCTTTGCGATATTTGAAGCAAGCTATGCTATTAATGGGCATCACTTTTCCAGCAGATATAAAACAAAACATCTATAAGAAAAAGAAGTAAGTTTTTCTTCCTTTCCATACCATTTAAAACATCGCCAAATAATAAAGTAAATTTTTTTCTTCTTCACGATCATCTGCTATCATATAAATTAAGACTGTCTCAGTCTTCTAATATTAGAGTCGTGATGGCAGAATGTTTAGAGCACTGAGCTGTTATGGTGTAGAGCTGAGATTTTATTCTCGATGAAGATTTGTAAGCCCACCCAATTTCAAATCAATGATAACCAGCTTGTCTGGAAAGTAAAAGTACCGATGCTCAAGCTGACCACATTTGTCCATCAGACCATTGATCTTCAGTTTTTGCCTTCATAACCTCACTGACCGACAACTGGCCTTTGCGGGAGTGTTTCGCTTAATTTACACTAATGTTAAAAAGCACTAAGCCTTCATATCCATGTTATAAAATATTTTAATATTTATGCACAACTTACACTCAGCTATAGGGTGGCAGGTGGGGATGGACCCCTCCAAGCAGCGCCATTTTGAAAAAAATTAAATTTTATAAATTAAGGTAAATATTTATTCTATATAAGTTATTTATACTAATACATTTATTGATACTAGTGTTTAAATTTAAAAAAATATTTGGTATAGCTAGTAAACATAGAAATTTAGGTGAAAAAGTTATCAATCAAAATGTATGAAGCCCCCATCTGCAAGGAAAGGGTGCCCCTGCTGAATAAAAATTCTACTACAGCCTACTTGCACTACCAATATAAAATAAATTATGCTTTAGAAATGCCCTTTATGCCTACTTTTAGGAATAAAACACTAAATGTTTTTTGAATAAACGGTTTTAAAAAATAGTGCAATTTGAGAATCTTAAGTCAAACTAAATTTAATCTTTTAATATTAGTTTTACATTTTTTCTTAAAAACATTAACCATATTTTTGTATCATTTTTTTATAATTAATAACAAAAGATTTTTTTCCGATTTCATAACAATTGCTTAAATAGTAAAGTAATTGACCATATAAGGAGTGAGTGTATCGGAACCCAAGATCAGAAATATCACTGTACGCCACTAGGGTGACTTCCAATAATGAACTGAAATAGTACTTTTATTTATCTACATTATCTTGATAATATACAAATATTACGTTTCCTATTAATTATTTCCTAAAATTGTAATTATTGCCTAAATTGGCCTAGAAATATTTTTTTTTCATCGTAATTTGACAAACACGCTGATTAGTCACTAAATCATTAAATTAAGAAAAAATTACTTATGTTAAGATTATTTGAATAAAATTTTAGACAACAATTAATAAAAATATGAAAATTAAGATAAATTAATGAATCGTTGCAAATTCGCAATAACAGCCAGTTCATAATAAGGACGTAACCCTAACGACGTAGGCGAACGTTTCGGGATTTGGGTTGCAATGCAATTCTCCTTCCTCATTCCCTACTTCCTAGAAAACATTTCCAACGTTTTTGTTTTATTTTGGGCAAAAAATATTTTTGGATTTGGATCAAATTTACGACTATTTATTTATTCAAATAATGCAAATTAAGAATACTTTTCCTAAGAAAAATGTTTAACCTGGGGTAAAAAGTTCCCTTTTTCATCAAGTTGCTGTCATACTTATGAGAATTTTTATAGCAATGCTAATAAGCCGCATTTCCTTTTTCAACAATAAGTTACGTTAAAGGGTTTACGCATATTAAGTGTTTTTATTTCAATTATTTCTTGTAGATTTGATGGGACTTTAGGAAGAGAAGAAGTGAAGTGTTTAGGAGTTGGTAGTTTTATAACAATGGCATTGGGTGATTACGACTTTGCTTACGATTTGGCTAAACTACAACTTAAATTCCTCTTGAAAGAAGGTTATACTTTCGATGAAGTAAGTATAAGCTTCCATTTCCTTCCGTTAGATTTTGATTCCACACACATTTTCCAGCTCAGAGAAACAATAGATAATAAAATTCGGATCTTATAATTTGCCATTTTTAATAGTCGCAGAATTGATTCAAAAAATATATTCATTCCAAAAATTTCAAATGCAACTAATGTCTTTATTGAAATTGATTACTTAAGTGGAAGCTAGAAACTTTTCATCTCAAATTCTTTCACTTCTATGAATAATTTAAAATTTAAAGTAAAGAAAAAATGAGTTAAGGTTGATTTTCGAAGGCTCCGTCGTAATAGGAAATTGTACCATTTTGCCAAAAATGTGCTATTTTTTTAATTGTTGTAAGTTTGTAACTGTTACTCATGACTGTTAATTCAAGTTTAGCCTATCTTACGTCTTTTTTTAAAAAAAAAATGGCGTATAACGTCAATATGGAGAAAAGTGACAATTTTGTAAAAATGAACAGCGTTTGTCATCTAAATTTTTTATATTTAAAAACTTACTCCAATGATGCATTATTTGGGCTTATAAAAATTTCAAAAAACTGAGACTAAGGCAGTGGTTTTGATAATTTTCATCTAAGTGGAAAAAATGCAGCTAAATTTGAGATTTTTAAAAAGTTTAATAACGGCAAGATTATATATATAGTATAAAATCATCGCATTGTTTCAAGTGTAAGGCACTTAAACTGTCTTTTTTATTTTCCTTGACGACAAAGCTTAGAAAAAAACAGCGTTAAGGCACATCTAAAGTAAACAATAAAGTTTCAAGTACTTAAAAAAATTAAAAAGAAAATGAAAACAAATTATGAAAGGATTACGCAATTGTTAAGTTCTTTTCCAATAATTTGTTTTCGTTATGATATTTTGAAATTTTTTTCAGCAATTGAAAACCCATTTTTTTCCGTTAAATATTAAACTAGTAATGGGGGTGAAACAGAATTTGCGAAGAAAAGTTTCTCCCGTGGTAAAGGATCCTATAATTTAGCTTTGAAACCTGCTTTCCACATCTAAAAAGGTGCTTGTCTTAGTAAATGAAAGAAATTAACCAAAAATCTGTGCTAGTTTTGACGCTGAAGGACATGCTGTTTCTCAGCCTATGGCTTCGTTAATTTAGCGCCTTCTATTTTCGATGATTAGTTGTTAATTATTGCAAAGATTCTATTGTTTACATTACGTTGAGTATAAATCAATTTATGACATTATGCACGCAGTTTCGCAGTTACGCTAAGTGACCAAGTGGGTTTGACTCCCTTAAATTGTAACTAATTTTTTCCCGTATTTTTCCTGCGTTTTTAGACCAATCTTGGATATGAACATAATAATTATTATTTACACTTTTAAAAAGTAATGGAGGGAAGGATTATAAGGTAAACTTTGAGATAACTTCATCAAATTAGGACAAAAAGAACAGTCAAATACTTTTCAAACTGTCATGAATTTTTTTCTGCCCAAAAAAAGCAGCTTTTGAAATGAAGCGAACGTTCCTATTAAAAAAGTAACATTGAAGGATTGAGTATCGAGATAAAACTGGTGTGTATGAGATAAATCTTGTGCAAGAAAGGCAAACTTCTAATGACTAAGCTGCAAATGTGACCAGGCGATAATCTTCATCAGAAAAGAAAAGTTAGATTTTAGTCTCCAAATCTCCTGATGGAACGGAGAAATACTAATAACTGAGCTAAATCACATGAAAGGACCGATAAATTTCAACAATCTAACTGAAACTTTCGTTAAAAAATTAAAATCCTCATGAAAAATGAAAACCTGATAATTGAATTCTGTGAAAATGAACTAGAAACTAGAACTTTTTTTGCGTTTGCGAACCAGAAACGAGAGTTAGGACGACTCGTAAAGAAATGGTGATGTTTCAACAACTGAGCTGCTGGAATAAAAAAATTTTAATTAATTTATTTTTAACGATTTTTATTTTTTGGTGATTAAGTAGGATAAATAAGAAATTAAAACAAAAACAGTATTTTTTGCAATAAAAACTATTGTATGTGTAACGCTTGAGTTGATTATTTTAACAAGTCGTCTATTTCTACACCAGATTATTTTAACGAAGACAGGTGCCCTCAACGCCGTAGCGAAATCGAAACCAGGAAAAAGCAGAGAATCTGCCACAAAAAAATACTCAAGTGAAATCGAACAACAGTAAGTTTCAATTAAAAATGTAAGTAATACGGTTAAAATATTAAATCTGGTAAATAATAACCGATGATTATTATAATAACCACGTTTTATTTTATTTTGTAAATGTTTTATATTATGCACGTTAATCACTTTCGCTAACAAATGATTATTAATCATTTCCAATTAAGTTTACCAGTGTGATTAGCCTATTTAAGACAACTGATGCGAAAATACAATATTTTGTCTTAACGTAAAAAGCACTTATCGAATAAAGTGATTGGGACGTTTAAGTTCAGATTATTCCAAAATTTCTTAGTGAAGGATACCATATTTTAAAATATGCAATGTGCTTATCAGTCTTCAGATTAAAATATGCATATTTATAATATGGTGATTACTAATGTTTCATTCTTCCATGATAAATTTCAAGAATGAAATAAGTTATCAGTCATTGTATTTTTGACGAAAGTTAATATGGACGTTGACCTTTAATGGGTTAATTAACCATAATCTATTAAACTTTCAAATCCAACATAATTTTTTATAAGTCTATGTGCTCTTATAATAACTCTATCGTCATGTTTCACGTAGAATAAGAAAAATTAAGGACAAATACGCATTTTTTCTTATGTTTTAATTTAAAATAATTGCTTTAAGAGTTATAATTGATTTTTTTTAAATATTTATATATATACTATCATATCGATTTATGAATAATGATTTATGAAATTTTGAGTTCATAAATTTTAATATCTTTACAAATAATGAAAATTTCAGTTCAAGGAATACGGTTATTATTAATAATCGCCTCTACCCGGTATACCCCTATACTGATGTTTTTTTAAGGTTAAGAATCTTAAAAAATAAAAACTTGAAAAGAATCAAAACTAGCACAAAGCACTTGTACAACAAATGAACAACGCACATAAAGAGCGGATGTCTGCATCCAATCTAAGCAAGCAACTTATTTGCGTTACATGGAGAAGTAAACCACGAAAACCTCCCACGGTTAGCCTGACGGGAAGTGAACTCAAACCCATGATCCGTCTACCGCTGAAGATATTTTACGTCTCGAACTGCGGTCGATGAAATCCGGGTGCTGAATTTGTATCGACCAGCCATCGCTGGAATTCGAACCCGGTTCACCTCAATGGAAGGTGAACGCTCTATCCCCTGAGCAATCACGGCTCAGCCTTCGCAATTCGTAAAATATTCATTATTTCATGCCTTACGTCATTAATGGAATACCTAGGCATCGTGTGAAACATTAATCATTTCATATTTAGCCGCTCAATTTTTGGCATTCTATAAAATGACTAGGCATTCCATAGAATTTCGTATTTCATACATTTATTGTAACTTATATATTTTCTCAGATGTTTTCGGCGACTCATCGATTATCCTGTGTTAGACATAACAGAAATCAATGTTGTAGCTAAAGCTTTTATAACAATCATACGACTTTCATTAGAGAAAGCAGAACTCGAAGTAGCTGAGGAACTGGGTAAGTACTAAATTGAAGATGAATGTTTTGTAGTAATCTTTTTGTTCCAACTTTTGCCTAATTGTAAATTGATGTATACATGTAAATTGACAATTGTTCGAAAGAATTAGTAAATAATTTATATATTACTAAAAATTGAGTCAGTTTTCAAAATGAAATTAAACAAATTCTTTTTTCAAGTAGAACCATGGAATTTTTGAACCATTTTTTTTTTTAAAAATAACATTATATCGTTAAACAAATAAGGAAGTTTTACATTGGAGTTACAATGTTGTCATAATATGCCATAATGCGCATGAAATATGTGTTGTCAGTGAATAAATAAAACCATAGCAGAGAAAAAAGTAATTAAAAAATCGTGACTACATGCACTGTAAAAGAGTTTAGTTTACCTCAACATGGTGGCAACTACGCACCAACATTTTTTACAGTGATTATTTACATTTGTTTGTTTCTGAGGTCTTCACATCGTCAAAATGAGTAAGAAACCAACTCACGTGCCATGTGGAGATCAGGTAGGTTACGTGCAATTGTGCTGGAGAATGAGTTAAGCGATCAAAAAGGCTGAAGAATTCGACGAAAATACCAAATGGACATGTTTTCAAATGGAAAAATAATTGGAATCGTGAATTGTGGATGATTTCAAACCGGTGTCTCATATTCTGAATCTGCCTCAATGTGTGATTTCAAGACAATATAAGGGTTTTAAAGTACAGAAATTGTTAGCAACTACCTGTTTAGGTCGATCAAGAGTAACAACTGATCATCAAGACCCATATTTAGCAATAATTGCGCGATATCAGAGACACAGTTGAACCAGAGAACTCAGTTCACCGCTCAGTTTCTGATTACGAACAGCTTATAGGAGACTCAGACATTCTGGTCAATATGTCAGACAGCTTGATAAGGCATTTGAAACATCGGAGTTCGCAGCAGTGGGTCAAAATTATGTTCAGTGACGAACTCTGATTCTTGTCACTTAATGATATAGAGAAAACGTGGGACACGTTTTCAAGCAAGAAATGTCACGGAAAGACATTAGGGGGGTCACGGTGTTGGTCGGCACAATGCTAGAAGTACATAGACATACATCTTTCAGATACGGAGTCTGTTTCTTCTGAAAGGTAGAGACCAAGTCTTTGAACAAGGATGATAGCGTGTCTTATAACCGTTTGATCTTGGTCGAAAACTTTTCTGAAAAAGCCAAAATATTCAGCGCATGCATCTGCCTACTCACTCTCTTGATCTTAATTTCGTTGAGAATTAGTGAAATGTGCGTGGCATACGAATTACTGATCTTACGCGACAGAATTGAAAAAGCCCTCCGTAATGCTTAGAACCCTTTGAGGATACAACTTATCCATACCTCATAGAGTATAAGAGAAATAATCGTGCAACATACATAACTAACGAAAGTGATAAAACACCATATTAAATTGTCAAATAGCCTATTTATTTTAATTTTTTTTTTCGTTCAAGTATAAACTAATAGTTTGCACTATTTTCTTTCAAAACGTTTCTTTAGATAACAAAAGCGATTAAAACCAATCTTTTGCATTGTTTTCTTATGGTATAGCCATATTATACCTGCATATAAAATTTCCAACGATTCTGACTTAGTTTTCCTTAAATATTCAAGTAAACATCAAATATACTTAACTATTGGAGATCAGTGTAGCTCTAAATGTTAATTATAATTTAAAAATGTAAGGCACGTTTAAACAGAAATAATATGCTTCGGTTCTATTGTGCTATGGAAGAATGAAGATTGTATAATTTATTTATTGTGTACCATTATTACTTAAATAAAATAAATTTTATGTCATTTCTTTGATAGGACGTAAGGCTTATGAATTGATGAAAATTGTAAAAAATCAAAAAGCCTTGTCTCGTATCTTGGGTCTCATGGCTTTGATATACGATTATCTGCAGAAGTAAGTTGAAAATTTGAACATGTTTTAGAATAAACCTACGCTTGAAAATTTATTTCAGAAAATTAATAGAACTGTTTTATTTTACAACCGCCGTTAAACAGCCGACCTAATTTTGGGTTTACGACTACTAATGTTCAACTCCGTAGCCTTGTAATTTTGAACTGAATCCAGAAGACAAGGGAACTCCTGGATCAAGTATTGGAAGAAATTTTAATTCGTGGAAGACTTTTTTTCATGGTACTAATACGCATTTGCGTTACATGGAGAAGAAATCCATGAATCCCTCCCACGGTTAGCCTGATGACAAGGGGACTCTAACCCATGATCCGTCTACCACAGAAGATATTTTACCTCAGCACTGTGGTCGGTACAAGCCGAATGCGGAATTTGTATCGACAAGTCATCTCTGGGTTCGAAACCGGTTCACCTCTTTGGAAGGCGAACGCTCTATGACCAGAGCCATCACTGATCAAAGTGGATGAAATGACAAAATTTTCGGAATTAGATTGTTTTCCTATTAAAAAATTGTGTAAATTTCAAAAGAAGTGGCAGACAGTGATGGCAGTACAGCAGCTTTGCCATCATTTGTGCAATTATCTGTTTGACAAGGCCATGAAATGAAACAGATTACCATATGTTAGCCAATGTAGGCTGCTATTTTCTTTTTTATTTTATAACCGTCGTTGAACAGCCGACCCAATTTCATGGGTTTACGACTACTTACGTTCAACTCCGTAGCCTTGTAATTTTGAACCCAATCCAGAAGACAAGGAAACTCCTGGATCAGTACCCCCAGAGGTATTGATTTGTTGTGGGAACATGGAGGACTTTGAGACTCGACAGATTTAACGTGCATCAGTCACCATTTACTACACGGGGAGTCTTCGGCCGGCGAGGATCGAACTCACGACCTCTTGGATATGGGCCCAGCGCCCTACCGACCAGGCTATCCCGGCCCTTCTGCTATTTTCTTTGTGTATTTTCATCACTTTGATAGTTAGTTTAAGTATATTTCATTTGTAAATTGTGATCGATGAGCAACACATCATAAAAAAATCACGCCTGCACTAGTGCACCAATCACTGACAACAGGAGGCCATAACTTTTCATCTCAAATTTTCTTTCCCTTCCACGAATAATTTGAAGTACAGAAAAAGTGAGTTCAGGCGAATCTAGAGTAAACCATGTAATTTGAAATATTGTGAAGAAATTTTCTAACTAACAAGAGGATAACAAATTATGAGAGGATTACACAAAGGGAAGTTATCTTCCAATAATTTGTTCGCATTTTGATTTTTTTTTTCAGCAATTGAAACTACGCTGCGTACTTAAAAATTCTCCTGCGGTATATATAGCGTCCTCTCAAGCCAACTAACACTATATCCGAATACATTATTAATGTCTCAGGTGGTCGGCGATGCCGCAGTTCCACGTACGAACTCATGCTCATAATTTTGGATCAATTTCTATTCAATAAAATTAATTTTCTAAGAAGTGTCTTTAAAATTTTCAGTTTTTGCATTGAAGCTGATCAGATAAATAACTTTTAAACAAAAGAAAAAGAACTCTAAAAAATTGAGCCAAAGTCACATTATAAACTGTTAAAGTTGACAAAAACAATTTACAAATTTCATCCTCGACGATTTCTAATATTAAGCCAATCATCGTTACCTGAATAATATACTATAGCTGCTTAATATGTGTTTTTAGAATCCTTGCCAGAAATGCAATTAAAAAAGCAAATACATTGGTATTAATTTTAAGCTTAAAAATAAAAAAAGCGTTATCGAAATATTACGAATTGAGGAATTGATCAAAGTAGGATAAAATATCGAAATCTGATTGTCGGTGCAAATTAAAAAAAACTGGGAAGAAAGTTGAAAGACAATTATTAGAAAAGTCTTCAGGTTTTAACCGGTAATCAGAAATGATTGATGTTTTTGCACTCACCTTCGGGGAAGAAATAGCCTGATTAGTAGGGCATTGGGCTCATGTTCGGAAGGACGTGAGTTCAATCGACCGCCGGTGTAGTAAACGGTGATTGGTGCACATTAGATCTGTCGAGTCACAAAGTTCTTCATGTTCCTATAACAAATCATACCTCTGAGAGTACTGAATTGGAGATTGATTGTTCTGTGGTTCAGGTCAAAATTACGATCTGTGGATGAATGAATGGGTACGCCCTATAAATGATCTGTGACTTGTGTGTGGCCGTAGATGGCACTACTGAAAAACAAGAAACACACCCTCTACCTTAAATTGGATTGGTTTCAACAAGCAGGATTGCTGGTATTGGCAAGGGGCATCAGAAACAACAACACTCACTTTCTTCAATATTGATTTGTCAGATTTCTATAGTAATTTTATTTTTTATAAGAATAAATAGAAAAACATTTTTTAATAAATTTTTGACAAAAAATCTGTAAATATAAATCTGAAAATAAATATGTGGACAACGGAACAGACAAAATATATGAGTATCTATTTATCAATAACTACATAAAATTAATAAATCTGATTAACTTATGAAAGAAAATAAGTGTAATAAAACTAATTATTATTATAGACATCACTTTAGAGCGTTTTACTTATAAATCAGACCAGTGGATTCGTTTTTAATTCATATATTTTTGTTATAGCTTTGATAAGTGCGTGGAGATAGTGAATCAGCTTCAAGACGCAGTTTTACAAAGCGATGATGTTATTGCTCAAATATACTACTACATTGCGCTCGTCAAAACACTAAATGAAGAAAGTAAGTTCCTAATATATATCATGATTTTTCCCTATTTTTGATTACGAGATATCAAATTTCTGGTGTATTGGGTTTATAAATCGAACACTGAAAAAAAATATGTATACAGGGTTATTCATAATTCCCTTCGCCTGTAAACGCCCTTTTTCTTTACTACAACTGTCTTTCTGGTACATGTTACTGACATCTACCGGCAACTGCTTAAATTAAAACTTGAATACTTTCGGAATAATTTCATATGTTCTTTTTTGCCATATTCGTCTTCGTTTTTTTTACTATAACGCTTCGAAACCCCGGAGGGTTTCGAAGCGTTATAGTATTAGTCATGAATAACCCTGTATATAAAACTTTCTTAAATGTAGACATAAAAAAATATTTATATAAAATTGTCTCAATTTCACATACTTACGAAATCAAGAAGTTTCCTCGCTGTTCCTATAGACGTCATGTGTCACATGATACTAGACGTGAGGAAAAATGTGGACTAAAATGTTATTGACAAATCTTTTGAAATGTGTTTATAGTTCGAATTCCTTGTATGGGGTGAAGATTTTTTGTAGGACTCAGCAGAAGATGAAGTAGAATCCACTGTAGAGTGTAGTCCGTATAACGAAACTGCTAACATTATCGAATCCAGGGCCGTCTTTAAACTATTTGAGGCCCTGGGCACATTAGGATCATGGGGCCCCTATGACCTTGAGAAAACACTATTTAGTTACAATAGATAAAGAAAGACAAACAAGGTTCTAAATTTATTTTTATTTAGTTACTAGCTATAAAAAAATAGGAAATATAAAAAATAATCTACAAAAGTAACTCGCTTAACTTAAAATCCTTAGATTAATTCTATGTTGATTGCAAAGGTACCCTTCTAGATTTAAGATGAGCAAAATCGTTAATCACTTCTTCAAAATCTATGGTATTGAGAATATCACATTCTATGGACATCAGCGACAAACTATTTAATCTCTCTTGAAGCATTGTACTTCTTAATTCATTTTTTATTCGTTTCNTTCACTTTACTTTTTTGGGATTTTATGAACTGAAAAATGACAGTTTTCGTGAGAATGACCCATATGTCAGCCAATGTAGGCTGCTATTTCTTCTTTGTGTATTTTAATCACTTTGATAGTTAGTTTAAGTATAGTATTGGTATTGTAAATTGTGATCGATGAGCAACACATCATAGAAAATCACGCCTGCACTAGTGCACCAATCACTGACAACAGGAGGCCATAACTTTTCATCTCAAATTTTCTTTCATTTCCATGAATAATTTGAAGTACAGAAAAAGTGAGTTCAGGCCAATCTAGAGTAAACCTTGAAATTTCAAATATTGCGAAGAAATTTTCGAACTATCAAGAAAAAATCAAATTATGGGAGGATTACGCAAAGGGAAGTTATCTTCGAATAATTTGTTCGCCCCATGATATTTTGAATTATTTTTTTTCTTCAGCAATATAGCGTCCTCTCAAACCAACTAAAACTAGATCCAAATACATTATTAATGTCTCAGGTGGTCGGCGATGCCTCAGTTCCACGTAAGAACTCGTGCTCATAATTTTGGACCAATTTCTATTCAATAAAATTTAATTTTCTAAGAAGTGTCTTTAAAATTTTTAGTGCTTGCAATGAAGCTGATCAGATAAATAACTTTTAAACAAAAGAAAAAGAACGGTAAAAAATTTTAGCCAAAGTCACATTATAAACTGTTAAAGTTGACAAAAACAATTCATAAATCGACGATCTAATATTAAGCCAATCATCGTTACCTGAATAATATACTGTAATCATAGCGCTTAATATATGTTTTTAGAATCCTTTCCAGAAATGCAATCAAAAGAGCAAATACATTGGTATTAATTTTAAGCTTAAAAAAAAAAAAACATTATCGAAATATTACGAATTGAGGAATTGATCAAAGTTGGATAAAATATCGAAATCTGATTGTCAGTGTAAATTAAAAAAACTGGGAAGAAAGTTGAAAGACAATTATTAGAAAAATCTTCAAGTTTTAACCTGTAATCAAAAAGGATTGGTGTTTTTGCTCTCACCTTCGGGGCAGGAATAGCCTGGTTGGTAGGGCATTGGGCTCATGTTCGGAAGGACGTGAGTTCAATCGATCACCGGTGTAGTAAACGGTGATTGGTGCACATTAAATCTGACGGGTCACAATGTTCTTCATGTTCCTATAACAAATCATACCTCTGAGAGTACTGAATTGGAGATTGATTGTTCTCTGGTTCAGGTCAAAATTACGATCTGTGGATGAATGAATGGGTACGTCCTATAAATGATCTGTGACTTGTGTGTGGCCGTAGATGGCTCTACTGAAAAACAAGAAACACACCCTACCTTAAATTCGATTGATTTCAACAAGCAGGCTTGCTGGTATTGGCAAGGGATATCAGAAACAACACTACTTTTCTTCAATATTGATTTGTCAGACTTTTATAGTAGTTTTATTTTTTCCAACAATAAATAAATAAATAAATTTTAGTAAATTTTTGGCAAAAATTCTGAAAATAAGTATGTGGGCAATGGAACAGACAAAATATATAAGTATCAATCAATAACTACATAAAGTTAATAAATCTGATTAACTTGCGAAAGAAAATAAGTGTAATAAAACTAATTATTATAGACATTACTTTAGAGCGTGTTTACTCATAAATCAGAACCAGTGGATTCGTTTTTAATTCATACATTTTTGTTATAGCTTTGATAAGTGCGTGGAGATAGTGAATCAGCTTCAAGACGCAGTTTTACAAAGCGATGATGTCATTGCTCAAATATACTACTACATTGCACTCGTCAAAACACTAAATGAAGAAAGTAAGTTCCTAATAAATATCATGATTTTTTCCCTATTTTTGATTACGAGATATCAAATTTCTGGTATATCGGGTTTATAAGTCTAACACTGAAAATATATATATATATATATAAAGTCGTTGCCGAGTGGAAGGATTAAACAGGTCTTAGGCCGGGAAGGAGGGTACAAAATTTATTTATTAATTATTAGACAGAGCAGTCATGAAAGTGTGTACGAAAAGTTCCGCTCTTCGGTTGTATGTTAGGGAAAATCTAGCAAAGTAAAATCCGTAAATGTCTCTATTCCGGGAAATCTTAGAAATTACTATTGGTTTATGAAATAGGTCGAGTGATTCCCACGAAGATTAAAGGGGGAAATGTCCTGCTTTTAATTAATGTATAGTTGAGCCAAAAATAGTTTTAAGGACAGGATGTGAATTTAAAAGTGTGAGAAAGCATTTAGATTAGATTAATAAAATAAAAGGATATTCAGAATATAACTAATATAAAAAGATTAATTGAAGGTTTTTATGTTACATATATAAAACTTTCTAAAATGTAAAGGCATAAAAAAATATTTATATAAAATTGTCTCAATTTCACATACTTAAGAAATCAAGAAGTTTCCTCGCTGTTCCTATAGACGTCATGTGTCAAATGATACTTACTAGACGTGAGGAAAAATGTGGATTAAAATGTTATTGACAAATCTTTTGAAATGCGTTTATAGTTCGAATTCCTTGCCTGGGGTGAAGATTTTTTGTGGGACTCGGCAGAGGATGAAGTAGAACCCACTGCAGAGTGTAGTCTGTATAACGAAACTGCTAATGCTATCGAATCCAACATAGATATTTTCAATCTTTAAATTTGTAACTTTATGGCATGTTTTAAAAGTTTCCATTGTTTCATAGTTTTTTAAATACTTTTGAATGAAATATCTGAACTTTTCTTCTTATTATTTTTTTCTTCTCAACTTAATTTAAAACTTTGTTTCTAAAAATATCGATTTTATGTAAAGAGATAAAATAAAAAATTTTTTATATATAGTTAAAATAGTTTTTGAAAAGGGTAAATAGTTATTCATATCTATCACATTGTTTATAATGCATCGATATATCATGAACAATGAATGTAATTTTATTACTGGTGTATAAATCAACCCCCGATTTTCGTTAAGGATTAAAATATTTGGAGATTAAAATGTTGACTTACACACCGAGATATACAGTAAGTCCAACAATTTAGGATGATTTTCTTGGTACATACAATATTTTCTTTACCATTATTATTATTTTTCAATAACACTGTCTCCATAAGAAATCACAATTTTTAGGGAGTAATTTACTATGAATTCACGATAGTTATTTTTATACATAACTGTTTGATTAAACTCAGAGGAAATTCATATAATTCCCTTTTTCATTTGGTATTAAGAGAATTTGATATACCTTTCTCACAAGGGCTTTGATAAATTTCAACAGTTTTTTTTTCTTTACTTAAATATTAATTAATGATCGCTAATGTATTTTGTTACTTTATTTTTGATATTTAAAAAATATATACATTAAGAGAGGTGATTACGATACACCCTGTAAATAATTTGAACAAGCCTTAACAAGATAGTGAGCATGCGCTATATTTTAGTAAAATTATAAGACAACATACTTTTCTGCTCGAACACTAAAAAATATTAAGGGAGCTATGAGTATTACTTAGAAATTTACTAAAATTTATCCGTACATAAAATTATTTATTTAAAAAGTCCTTAATTAAAAAAAATTTCTAGCTGAAAATAAAATCACAGATGACAAGATTCAAATGTGTAATGAATATGCCAAACAGTGCAAGACGATGCCAACCCATCCAAAATATAATGACAGAGCATTTTGCTTGTGTGCAAAAATGTCTACATGGTATGACATTTCAATTATTTCCAAAAAATATTTTTATTTCATACTTTTAACTTAAATGCATGGTATTCTAAAGGTTAAAAAAGTAATAATATTAGTTTATAAATACTGAACATACATAAAAATTAGGCTAAACAAAAATAAACACTTTTTTGAAATATACTATGCTCTACAAGCAAGGAGTCAACATAATTTTGTCTGTAAAATCCACATGCATAAATGAAAAAATAATAAATACAGGTAGAATCAAAAATATCCTTTAAATTTCTATGTGCTATAATATTGATGCTTCTTATGCTTCATTGGTATGTTTTATTTATTTATTTTTTATTTGTTTTAGATAATTTATTTTAGATAATTTAATGATTGACGAGCACAACTAATTGATTAATGGAAACAAATATAAATAATACTTTGAATAATACTCCTTACACTCTGCAGAAATAAATGCAAATGCCACTAAGTCAATACAAGCCACTACAGTTCATCAGCCATTATAAACAAACACTGAGTTCTTACAAAGCAAGAAATAAAACTGCTTAGAACCATAGATGTTGAAAATTAGTTTATCATCAGTTGCGATTTCATAGATCCCACATCTTAATATAAATAATTAAAATTATGTTAAAAATTTCTCACTGTTGTATCTACTTAAAGACAATATTAGGTTGAATTTGATAATCGTTATGTGAAAAAATTAAACTCCACAAAAATATATATTTTATATCTGTATATCTTTTCTAATTATATTGAATACAAAAAAAAAAGATATTTTAAAATTCCAATATCAAAGATATGTCTGTTTATATTGGAATTTCAAAATATCTGAATTTCTGGTTAAGCTTAACAGGATTGCCAAGGTTTCCATCCAATGAAACCAATGCCCTTACATTCTACAAAAGTAAATGTAAATGCCACCAAATTCATATTAATAAATGCGTGGTTTGTACAGGTTAGAAATAAAACTGCTTAGAACCCAAATTGTGAAAAATTAATTTAGCATCAGATGCAATTTCAAAAATCACACATATTTATTTATTAAAACTATGCTAAGGATTTCTTTTTAAGACATTGGATGTTACAAAACAAAACTAAAATATTTTTAAAATTATATTAAAAGGTGTAAAAATCGTAAAATGGAAAAGGCTGCCGAAACATGGGAGAAAAGAGCTGCAAAACTACAGACTAACATCCAACTCAATAACTACTGGGCACTTGATGGCTATCTTTGGCGAATTACAACAGACATCACCAAAATAGAAGAAAAGTGCCTAATTTATACAGTAGCTGAAATGACAGAAATTAAGCGTTACATATCCAAAGTAAGATCAAATAAAATGATAAAGGCACTTCACTAACAACAGTTCTTATTATATTTATGAGAAAAAGTTTATAAAGAACGTTACCTCTATAAATATTAATTAAAAATTATTTTTTGCATAGAACTATAATTAGATAAACAAATTTTATAATCGTGTACAAAAATGTTTTAATGTGCTTAAACATTTCTCGAGATTAAAATTAACATTATGTTTAGTAAACTTTAAACTGCTTTCTTGTCCAAACTATTGGAACTATGTTGCCAAGATTGCGACTACTCCTTCAACTTTACATGGTAAAATACAAAATTTGAGTTAAATCAGTCTAATAGTTTCTGAGAAATCGAATTTTAATGGTATGACTTTTTTAAAAATCGATTTCTCAAAAACTAGTCAACCGATTTAACTCCAATTTTGCATTTTGCCATTGAAAACTATGTACTTTAAAATGATGTAAAAATTGTATACCTTACAATTAAAAAAATTTTTAATGTTATTAATTAATATAATAAAAATAATAAATATTTACTAAAGGTTATTATTGGCATAGAACTATCTTTGGACAAACAAATTTTATAGTTGTGTGATACGATTTTTCAATTCGCTGAAAAAGTTCGAGATATGGCAAATACACAAAAAGTTAACATCAAGATATCCAAACTTTGGAACGCTCTCCAGACCAAATTATATTGACCATATTTCCTAGGTTGCGGCTACCCCCTTTATTTTTTGGGTCAGAGATCCGGATCTTTTGAAAAAAAGGCAAGTTTATCCAGAGAAAGTACGTTTTTGTGTCTGATTTCGTAACTTAAAATATTGTCTGTACCTATTAATTAGCATATTTGAAGTCACCCCATCAAGCCATTAAAATTAAGACCTAGAACGTAAAAATCCGATCATTAGATCAAAAGTTATTCAGGGTCGTGCCATATAAACCATTATATCTGATTTCAATCTAAAAGTAAAGGACTTCAATGAAAATATTTTGAATTTATATGTCTATAAAATATTTTTAATCATTTTAATAAGTTACTACATACCTGAGAGTTACTTAAAATATACAATTTTTGTAAATTGAAATATATTACTCCATTATTATATTTCAAATATATGTTCTAGGATCTGGACAAAGTAACCAGTGCTATAAAGAAATTTGTCCCAATATTAGAAGAGGATGCTAAAAATGTAAATAAAAAATTTCAATCTGTCATGGAAAAGTGTAGAATATTAAGAGCTTAAATGCTGGCTTTTTTCACATCAGTAAAATATTTTATTTGAATTTTATTATTAACTTTAATTTAATAAAGAGTCAATTAAAACAAGGAATTTTTTTAGCAATAAATTTCTATATATTATACATTTTATAATCCTTATTGATACCTCTCATCTATCAAGACTAGTAAAAATATAAAGATTAAGAAACAAAAGGGAAACTTACTAGAATAAATAATAATATAGATAAAATAAAAGAACATTCAGCTGAAACTTGCTTCAACTAAGATTTTTACACTTTTAACTGTACACATGAAATAAAACATTAAACGTGCTGTTTAAAATTCTTAATTGTACAGAAACTTTAGCATAATTTAATAATAAGGCTCAGAGTAAAAAAAAATTATTTGTAGCAAATTTAAAACAAAATTAAACACTTTTAAGTTGATGTAACAAACTGAAAAGCTTGATGTAAAATAATAAGATCCATTTTCAAATTGCTTAGGAGAACATATTTATATATTGTGCTGTTATTTAGTGTAACTGCTAGAAACTAAACTGTTTGTTTTAAGTAAAACAGTTACATTTGGAAAAATTACGTTAATCATTATATTGCCAAAAACATTTCATAATGTTTTTGGCAATATAATGATTAACGTAATTTTTCCAAATGTAACTGTATATAGTATAAGGAACATTTCCAAATATATAGTATATATTTGATATAGTATAAGGTAATATTTCCAAATGTAACTGTATCAAGTATAAGGAACACCTGATATAAGAATAAAAGTCTAATACAAGATAACTAATACAATTACGAAAAAGGTACGAAAAAAATTGTTTGTGATTACCTTGTTACCACATGCAAATGTAATGTCTACTCTCCAGCTGAATATTTTTATTTTAAAAAATGCTGTTTCTCAATTTCTTACCAAAAAATATATTACATTAAAAATTACTCTGATATACTTCAATAATTTAAAAACTCCAACAATTCTTTACACAGAAAAGTGTTTTTTTTTTTAAATGATATTTTCAATAATTACACTAAAATTAAATGGAAAAAAAAGCTCTGGAACTCGATTAAACAAGACATTAAAACAATAATTAAAAAAGCGAAATGAAATCTTTGTACAAATAACATACATAATTTTATGAAACTATAATAAAATTATTTCAAGCAAACAACATTTTTTTCTTTTTTACATTAAAAAAAATCTTAAATGGAGTAAAAATCAGGAATAAAATATGTAGAAAAATAAGTATTACTTTGAAAACAAGGTTCTTAAGAAATAATTTTTTACAACTTGTACACTTTTGAAATTTAACCTAGATAGATATCATTTCAAGTAATAAATTAAAAGTATAAAAATAGATGTTTTCTAAGTAAATATAAACTAGATTATAACATGTTACCACAAAAGTATAAGAATAAAATTTCTAATAATATAAAATTTGTACAAATATCACATAGTATTTCTTCCTAAAAATGCTCAGTCATTTTCATTAAAACAATCCTAAGTCCTGTAAACATGCATAAAATCAGAAAATATCTANGAAAAAAAAATGGGATATTTATTTTTAAAAAAAAAACTAAACTTTTAGGGAATCCGAGTTTTTGATAAAAAGGCTGAAATTTGAAAGGCAAAAGCGAAAAAATCTCATCCCTGTATAAAGGTCAACCAGTTTTATCCCAAGGAAATGATTTTTTGAGAAAATTCAGAGGGAGGAATGAGGACTTCAATGCTTTCGCTCAGCGGAAAATTAAATTCCTCATAAAATATTTTAACTGGCTCAAAAATCAAAAAAATTTCTGCGGAAATTAGCGGGAAAAATGGAAAAATCTAAAAAAAAGCGGAAATCCGCGAAAGAATCTCATCCCTGAAAAGTAGTTACTAAAAGCATGTTTTCATTTCGAGATTCAGTTGTTGTACTAAATTATATCGTATTGAAAATATTAGATTTAAAAATTATGTGGAAACCAATAATAATAACTGCATAAAAAACAGAATGAAAATTTCTGCAGCAAAGAAAACCAATTTTTTTTTATTTCATTACTCTTCATTTTTTATTACTCTGAAATTAAAATAAAAAAAGCAGAAGCATTTTTTTCCACTCGGATGCGCGAGAAAGGCATCTTTAGAATATAATTCAGAAGAAAAGATATCTTTCGAAAATTTTAGCAGAAAAGAAAACCAAAATTTTTCCGCCAAGAACTCGGCAACGTTCTGCGACAATGTCGCCGTTTCGTCACGATTCTCCCACAGGGGAACGTAGATCTATCATTTCCCAAAGGGCCATTCATTACAAAGGATAGATACGAAAAAACAAGGAATGCAGCTCAACTTAAAATATCAAATAATGATTAGAAAATGTATGAAAATTAATAAAACAATCTAAATGTGTATAGTTAACATTATAAGAAAAGCAGTTGTGGCGGGACCAATACATATACGATACATAGGGAAAACAAGATTCAGGAACAATGGATCAAGGTTCGACTATATATGTTAATGACATGCAAATACAAATTATGCTATAATTGCTTGATATTTAACAGATTTTTTTCAATGCTTGCATAATCACATAGATGGGGAATATTGTAAGAAAAGCATGTATTAACTACTTGCTGGCCTTTTTGATATATCTTTTCATTTACTTGATTACAATAACTGCCATAAAACTATTTTTAGAAAAAGTTTTTTTTAATCGACTTTCCACAAACCATATGTGATATGAGAGTAGAAGGTGTAGAAAGAAATTCTTCATTTAAAAATATAAACAAATCAGATGATAATGGCCAAAAAATGCTTTTTAAAAAAATTATTTTAATTAAAAGCTACAACAAAAAAAAATTAGTCTAATGTCATAAGCTGTAATAGCTGAAACTGAAATAAAGAGAAAATGTTCAAATCTAAAACATTCAAATGTATTTTGAAAACACATGAATATTTGCAACTTCGTCTTGGTGAAAATATTATCACCTAAATTTCAGCTTCAAAGGATTGCCTTTTGAATTTGGTGTCAGAATCATGTGAATGTAGATTGCAGTTGAATAAGATTTTTGATGTTGAGTAAGATCGTTATTTACCAAGACGATGTTGAATAATCAATGGAAAACAGGTAAAACTTTTGTATGACTCAGAAATATCTCCAATGATTTAGAAAGAAAAAAAAATTAAATAAGAAATGTGAATTTTTCAGAAAAATAAATTGCTTTTATACCTAATTTTAAATATAAAAGAAAAATAATAACATTTGTACTTACTACAATATCTTGTAAAAGTCCCTCAGCTGCTTTAACTGTTGAACAACTTCTGTAGGCCTGAAATATATGAACTGCTTAAAACACACAAAAATAAAAATTAGAAGATACAACTATGAAGTAATACTGTTATTGATAAACTCGGGGATGAGATTGGCCAAAAGGCAAAAAAGCTGAATTTTCATGCGAGTAAATCATGATTTATAGCAAAAATATCAGCATCATATTCTCATCCAGTTGTAATGCCTACATATAGCAATAATTGTCGATAGAAAAACTGCCACATTTATAGGAACTAATTCAACAAAAAAATTACTTTTTACAAGATTTGCGATCTTGGATTTTAAAATCGCGTGAATATAAATCACGATATTAAAATCACGTGAATGAAACTCGATACTGGATTTCAAAAATGTGAAAATACAAATCATGATGCGTAATTTTCAGATCACGTAGATACAAATTACAATGCATAATTTCTAAATGGCGTGAATATGAATCCAAAGGCTAATTTTTAAATCGCGTGTAAATACGAAAATAGATGTTGAGTATTACAACCGCAAAAACGAATCACAAGATTGGATAAACTCGCCGTGAATAAGAATCTTTACATATAATTTTAAAAATGCCTCAATACAAATCGCAAGATTGGATTTTTAAATCTCGTAAATAAGAAATGCAATGAACGATATTGAACTCGCATGAATAAGAATCGCAATGCGCAACTTTTAAATCAGGTAAATACGAAAATCGATGTTTGATATAAAATACGAGCTATCTAGCGTAAGGGGAAAAATTAAGAAAATCTTATTTTCTGCTCGTAAATGCTAAAATAAGTAGATATGTAGAATGGTTAGCAGCTACGTACTAGTTTGAATCTTCAATATATCTTTCGATATATTATATAANTCGATGTTTGAATTAAAATACGAGCTATCTAGCGGAAGGGGAAAAATTAAGAAAATCTTATTTTCTGCTTGTAAATGCTAAAATAAGTAGATATGTAGAAGGGTTAGCAGCTACGTACTAGTTTGAATCTTCAATATATCTTTCGATATATTATATCCATATATCAAATCGGAAATAAATATAATTATTTTATTTCAACGACTGAATTTTCAGAAAAGGCGAAATATTTATTAAAAAAACCTTAAACTTTCAGAAAATCGGAGTTTTTGATAATAAGGCTGAAATTCAAGAGACAAAAGTGAAAAAGGCGGAAATCCGCTAAAAAGCAGAAAAAACTCAATACTGTTCTTAGTTTCAATGAATTCTAATTAAAAATAAGTATAAGGTAGAAGAATCTTTTTTATGAACCTGAAATTTAAAATTAAAATGAAAGAAAAAAAATACAACTATGCTGAGTGCTAACAACTAAATACTGTTTTTAACTTCAAATACAAAGATCATCAAGCAGCAGCAATGCTTTTTCAGAGCATAGCAGCCAACATTTCAAAATAAAAAGTTAGAGGTTTTACTTTTTAACAAATAACAAGATAATAAAAGAAATGTACAAGATAAATTAATAAGAAATCAAGAATTCTTCAGAATATATTTTTATAAACTTTCAGGAAGAGAATTTTATTTTAATGGTTTGCAACAAGACATTTGATGATTAAAATGTTTTGTGGGTATCGTCAAATTATTGCAAGTTTAATTATTATTAAATTATTATCATTCTCATTAATTACTATTATTTAAATAATGAATATTTTCGTAAAAAAAAGAGAGAGAATAATTTTAAGCTGATATCAAATTAGGTATAAATCTCCATATAATGAACCAAAAACTATTAACAGTACATTCAATTTTCATAATGGCTTGAATATAAAAGGTTTTTCAGGGAAATATTAAGTACTTTCTGCTTCAGGGAGCATTTAATCATATGATTAAAAGATTCTTCAAGAAATTGTCCATCTTTAAATTAAGAACAAAACAACTTTGAAGGAAGGCTATTTTTTCTACATTTTGTCAAAATATCTTTTCTTAAAATAATAATCACACTTTTTAAGGATTTTATTTCAGAATTACTTTATATAGAGCAGAAAATTTTAACTATTTTCAATATAATTTTCTTAATGAAATATTGATTAACTCATAATTGTTTGGGATCAATGTACAGAAAATTTTTATATAGTCCTGTTGCCCTAAAATAATAATAATCAATTAGTTATTCCCTCACACCAGTATTAAATTAAAATTTTTAATTGAGTTCAAGACTTCCTTAATCAACTAATTGTAAAATACTACTGTAACTCAACTAATTGTAATTGTACTATAATCTTGAAATAAAAAATTAAAAAAAAGAAACATGACCCTTAACATTTTTTTACAAAATATAGTAAATCTTCCCTGAATTCATCATTCAAAAATTTCAACATATGATTACTGCATTGTTCATTGAAATTGATAACTTTTAAAATCAGATAAATATGACAAATCAATAATTGTGAAAACACAAAAGACTGAAACCTACAAGATTTGTTACTACATTTGCTAAAAATGATAAACGAATGTTTAACTCCTGAATATATCAACATAAAAAATTTATAATGTAAAGTTGTTAATTAAGTTTCTTTTTTATAAAATGACTAAATTTCCAAAAATTTAGGAAGAATAACTCTTGTCAGGCCCACTTTAAATCATGTTTATGTAACATGCATATGATTAAGTTATTAAGTTTGAACTATTGAATTTTGTGATTTCTACTTGTATGCATTAAAATAAAATTATGTTTGATTGAAAACTCAATATTTCGATTCCTCAAGTCAATTATTTTAAAATCTGCATTAATATCTTTATAGTTACAAAAAAATGCCTCAGACTATTGGTTTAAACTGACAATTCCTGGGTTTTGCTACCAATGTTTTTCAGTACTAGCAAACTTGGCTACTGAGTTTAAAAAATGAAATCATGCTCTGGTTTTTAGAACATATATGTTCTGCAACAGAGATTAAATACAATATGCTACTTAGCGCATTTAATACCAAGTAACAGGGGGATTTAATAAAACATTTATTTTGACAAGTAAATTAAATACAATGCTCCTAAAATCAATAATAAAATTATAAATTATTAAAACAGAACTGCTCAATGTGGCTTTATTTTAGCAGATTCACAACAAATGTAATTTCACCCTAGTTAAATATGTTCCATGTATCTTACTTTCCAATAAAAATGAACACATTACTTTTATTAGACTATTGGGTGAAGAATACACTGCAGCAATAGCTTCAGCAGTTTCAGGACCCACATTTTGAAATTGTTGTAATTGCTGCTGCCACAGCTTCATGAAGCTAGATCTTTCTTTGTCCAGTTTAACAGGACAACTGGTGTCACCATCCGCATACCAAGAAAAGGCAGAATCTTTCTGCTTCTGTTTCTCTTGCCTATTAAACAATTAAAAATAGTAATATAAGGACAAGATAATATAAACTAGAAAAGATCAACTATAAAAAGATCAACAACAAAAGTCAGATCTGCCTGTCTACCCTCCTTCCCAAAATACAAATAACTGACCACAAAAAAAGTCTTTTCACAAAAAAGTTTTTTAATTTGAAGCAAAAAGAAATATGCAAGAAAATTCTTTATATTATAAATAAATGAATGTAATAATTAAGTGTCCTGCTGTTGACTAATCATAAAAAACGGTTCTCAGCGAATCACTGAAGTCAAGCATTACTGGCTGCGATCAGTGAGCGGATGAGTGACTACTTTGATCACGAAGAGATCAAGGGTGAGTAGCATCTGTTCTGGTTAAACTGTGCATCAACTAAGTGCTCAACTTTGCACACAGATCACTAGGCTGCCAAAGCTAAGCAGCCATCCTTTCTGCAGATAATCAAAATTGTGAAGGTACGTCTTTGGATGATCCCCAGGTATGTTTCACAGACCAATGCCAATAGCCCATTGTGTAGCTCTAATGTTACATAAATGAAGTACTACTAATAAAAATTAGTTAAACATATGTATTAGTCAATATATATGTAAATAAATAAACACATCATTAAGACATGTGTCCAAATCGAGTAAAATGATAAGGATAAATACAAATATTGGCAAAAGATATTGATGATTGTTCACATAAAATTCCACCTTCATACTGTAATTTTTTTTATTTTTTAAAGGAAGATAAAATCTTTTTCTTCAAAAAAATTACTGTATTCAATTATTAACATCAGTAGTAAAAATAATACAATATAACTACATATCATTGAATAGACAAATATTATTTCAAAATCGATTTCTATTAAAATAAACAACACAAACATACATAAAATAGCTATACCTCTAAAACAAAACAGCTTAAACTATACTTTTCAACTATGAAAAACCAAATTTTATTAATAAAATTATTACCTGTACTAAATGCCACAAATAATTAATAAATTCCGTTGTCAGTGCATTATCTCTCTTTTTTTGAATTGTTCTTTTAGAAAACAACAGGGCTATTCTGCATCTTATGTGTGATATAACCAGAACCCGCATTAAGGACTTCAAATTATTAGCCAGAAAATTAGCCAAATAACAAAAGCATTAGCCAACTTTTAAAATTCTTAGCCCAAGGCAAAACTTAAAAATTTCTTATGTTTGATTTTTTCCCATAAAATACTTCCAATCAAAATAGAAATTATTTCATAAACTACAATTCAAATCAAGAGTCAATTTGCAATTGGGGAGGAGTAATTGAGCAATAAAAGAGAAAGAAATAGGAATAGGTAGGGGTTAATTTTTGATTACTTCTTAGACTAGAGCAGTAACATAAGGATAAATCTGAAGCAACATTATGTTGTTGTCACCTAATTGAGATGTTATTGTCACAAAAAAATATATTTTCTGCAAAAATAGTTCAATGATATCATGCATCTTTCAGTAATACAAACTGTAGAAAAATTTTCATCATATGATATCAGGTGATACAGTAACGCACGTATTAATATGCATTTTATGGTATTTAGCCTTATGCTTATGTAATCTCTCTTGTTTCTTATGCTAATATTATTTTGGCTAATTATAATTGGTTATGCCACGTTTCAAACGGAAATTAGTGTAATCAAGAAAAAAATACAGGACTTGTTCAAGAAAGTTCCCTTTGATCTTTTTTTCCTGGATTGAGAGGAATATATTTTTTCTGCTCGGTAGAAAAAAAATCCTTCGCTAAAATACAATTTTTCTCTTTGTGTTAACAATTTTATCGCACTCGGCAAGGTGGCGAATGCTTAGCGTAGGTCTTGATAATTTGTTTAATAGATTATAGTTTGTTTGTTTTTTAATACATAAAGATGATTAAAGCTATTTTATTCACTCACATTTTGTATAAAGATATTTCAGACAAAGATGCATTTTTACAGAATGATTTTTGACTAAAATATTAATCAACTTGCATGTGCCATGTGCAGAATTTAATGGCCTTATGACAACAATAAAAGAAATCACGAAACAGATACTTACTTTTGAGGAGCTTCAGCAATAGCTTTGGTAAATCTAAAAAGCAAATCACCAAACTCTCTCATACTATTGACAAATATGAAATTCACAGCTGCCTGCAACTGAACTTCAACTAATGCCTGTAAAAGGAAAAACTAACATTAACGTGACTCCCTACAATGAAATTACAGTATGCAAAATTTAAACACTTCAGAAAAATGTGCAAAGCTTTCACAAAAACTTTGAATTATAAACTTTACCTGTTCTTTGACTTGAATACTTGAAAAGTTTTTAGACACACTAATTTTAAAGATTTAATTTAAGTTTCCTTTAATCATTTTAAAATACCAACCAAAAAAAAGAACATATAAACTTTTACACAACTAATAACAGCTTACTAGCCTGATAGCAAAGTAAAAGGTACTGAGCTATCATTGTAAAGAACCAGGGATAGATCCCCAGTGATGGCATATTGAAGCCCACTCAGTTTCAGATGGATATCTAACAACTTATCCAAAAAGAATAGGCTTCATGCAAAGATAAAGGCAGTAAGCACATCAAACCACTAAGCCACCATCATGTCTTGAAATTTAGAAGTTTCTACCTCCATAAGCCCTTGTCCAAAAGCAGGTTACAGGATCACTTTACATTCTAACACTAACTTAGTTCAATTAAACAAACACAAATAAGAATTTTAATGTTTATAGTGTAACTTGTATTTATTACCAGTATCTTAATTCATATTTATTATGAATTCCACTTATTATTATGGATTTGTTTACGATTAGAAAAGTCAAAACTAGATATGTTTATAAAGAAATGGTAGCTGTTTTCTTCACATATAAATTTGATTAATTTATTAATTATGTTCGATATTACTAAAATATTTACAATAAAAGCAAATATAACACAAGGCAACAGTTTTTTAAGTTTTCAGCCATATGTCATTCACATTGTAAGGAAACATAAAGCTGTTTATAAAATGGTATGCTCCATACTATCTCAATACCATGAGTTCAAAAGTGCACTACCACAATATGTTTTCATGGACAATACAAATACATCTTAAATTACAAGTTGTCTAGTGATTAAAATAAAAACATGTTTTATTTATATTTTATATATTTTTATAGCATATTATTCACTACAATAAATAAATAAAAATAACTGAAACTGAAATAGAATATTCATTTCAGTTTTTTACTCAGTTGGTCTATATTCTATTAAAAATTGGTCTATAGACTATTTTTTTTTTTTTAAAAAAACTACTAAATTTCTATCAGCATATTTATGTTTTCTAATTGCCCAGTTAGATCATTAAAACTACTGTTAAATATTTTAACCTAATAAACATTACTGACACATTTTATCAGATGTTGAATAAAAAATGAACTTACCTCTTCAATTACCATTTTCGACACTTGTTTCACAATCTTCTTTAACTCACCACTACATGAATCATTTTCTTTTACCGACCTGAAGAATCAATGAAGAAGATTAAGTATTGCAGAAAAACATATTGAATTTTTAGATTAAAAGTTTTTAAAATTTTACACTGGAGTTTCACATAAATACAGGCCACACATATGATAAATGAGTATCATACGTATAAAAAACCATCCTTAAAAAGCTTTACAAACCTTAAAATATCATTGAGACGTCACCAGTTAAAAATACTTTAGATTAATAAAAACTTGATTATTTTCATCAATTTTTAGAATTTACATATTTAGTGGAAATGAGCAAATAAAAAGTAAAGTTAAAAATTTACTAACATGTAACAATAAAAGATAAAGATTAAAGCTAAATGAAGCTTTTATTCATGACCCAGAAATTTTTTGAATGTTATATATATATATATATTTTAAATTTTCACATGGAAAACAAACATTTTACGATAACATAATCTGCTAAATATAATTAAAAGAGACAGGTAAGCAGATATATAAAAATATTATTAAATTGATATATTTTACATATTATTTGAATAAATCAAATGAATTAATTTAAATTAATTAAGATTAAATCAAATTATATATGATCACACATGAAGACAATAAAAAAATTCTAAAAAAATTACCTGATGTACTGATCCAACTTTAAAATAATACATGTTATTTTCATTTCAGAAAACATGGTGTGTATGTTAACAATATAATCTGAAAGAATGGTCTCACTGGTATCTTTTCCTTTTGATTTCTAAAATATATTCAGAAATTTAAGTTATTAAGGTATTAAAAAGGAAAATAACTCATTAATGTAATAATTATTATAATAAATCATCATAACAAATAAAGATAGAATTTTGACAAATTTAAACAAGCTTTAGTAATAAAAACAAATAAATACAAGAGCAATCAAGTACAGAAATTTTTGCGAGTTTAATTTCAAAATAGGAAAAGGGCTTACCTGCATAAATGCAAACACCATTTTAATAAAAGATTCATTTGGTATAAGTACAACTAAATTATTTTCAAACTCTTCTCTCTCTTCTTTCAGTAGCTGTAATATTTAAAATAATTAATTTATTCAACATTTTATTATTTAGCAATTAAGCACAAGAGTGCTGTTTTGTGAGAGTAAAAAGATGCATAGAGCGCCAAAAAAAAGGGACCACCCTGAATAACTTTTGATCAGAGGGGATAACACAACTTCTGAATTAAGAGAGTGACCTCAAATATACTGATTAATTAGAGAAAATGATATTCTGAGTTATGAAATCAGACACAAAAACACACTTTCTCTGAACAAACATAATTTTTTTCAACAAATTTGGATTTCTGAATCCTAAAATAGAGCAGGTAGCTGCAATCCGGGTAATACGGTCCTCAAAGTTTGGTCAGGAGAGTAACCTCTTTAGACTCAAAATTTGCACATAATTATAAAATTGCCTTATTCTAAGATAATTCTATGCAAAAAATAAATTTATAGTAAATATTTATTATTTTTCTATTATTTTATTAAATAATAGTTGAAAAAATTTTGAATTGCAAGGTATAAAATTTTACATCATTTTAAAGTATGTGGTAATTTTACATGGCAAAATATAAAATTTAAGCAAATTTGTTTGAATAGTTCCTGAAAAATCAAATTTTAAAGAAGTCATATATTTAAAGTTTGATTTCCGATTAACCGATTTCACTCAGATTTCGTATTTTGCCACGTAAAATTACATACTGTAAAATTAAGTAAAAAAATTTTACCTTACAATTAGAAACTTTCTTTAATAAAGAGATAAAAAATAATAAATATTTACTAAAATTTATTTTCTTGCATGGGATTATTTTTTAATAAATGAATTTTATAATTGTGAGCAAAAATTTTTTATTTCGCTTAAAAAGATCATGAGATATGGCAAAATATGCAAAAAGTAAAATTAATATTAAGAGGTTCAACTTTTGGATCACTGCCCTGATCAAACTATGGGACCCATATTTCTCACATTGCAGCATTATTTTGGGGATCAGAAATCCAATTCTGACGAAAAAAGGCATGTTAATTCAGAAAAAGTATGTTTTTGTGTCTGATTTCGTATTTTAAAATATGGTCTGTACAAACTAATTAGTAAATTTGAGGTCACCTCTTCAAACCAATGAGAATGAGTCCTAGAACATGAAGATCCAATCATTAGATCAAAAGTTATTCAGGGTGGTCCTTTTTTTCAGCGCGCTGCACAGATTACAATACTGATATTCGTAATAGAATCTTTATGTTAAACTGCATTTTGCTAAAAACATAACTCAAAATTTTTAAAACAGAATTTTTGCATTCAATCTCTGAACAAAGAAGATGAGGCGATAAAAAGATAAAGAATATTAAATCCAAAGATATAATTTCGGATATCTATATTTTAAAATTCAAAAATAAATAATATTACTCTCACATTGTGATGCAGAAAAAATTATAAACATATATTCGTAGAATTTAAATTAAAATTCAAACAAGCAAATATTTCATTCTCAATGAGCAAATACTTTATTCTAAAGAGGGAGAAATATTTGAGACGACACAATTTTATACTTGAATGAAGAACTGATAATAACATTAAATATTGTTCCAATGATAAATTTATATTACATAAAACACTTAAACACATTATGCAAGTATGTGGTCATCAATTTTCCTTCCTGGTGTTAGCAACAAAAGGCAGAAAAAATTGTTCTAGAGCTTAGTCAAATATGAGAATTTAAAACAAAATTATTCATGTGAACAAACTGTGCTATATTTTTGATATACTTACGCTTATTAGTTTATGTAGGTTACAAAACTGCACAAATTAAATGGATTAAGTAAGTTTTTTCTTTTTTAATTTTTTGACCACAGCATGTCTATAACAAATATTTAGAGACCTTTTGTTAGAGACCTATGATTTTTTCTCAGTAAATGGCACAGAATACTTTCCTATTAAAGGCAACTTACTAAATGTAAATCAACATGCTAAACTTACTTAATAAACATAAATGTTATGAAGCAGTATTGTTCCATTAATCAGAACATTTGATGAATATATTCAACCCAACTTTGAATTAGTTGAAACTAAAAAGAATGGTCAAAAGATTTCTGCTGAAGATTAAAGTAACTTGGCTTAATTTGTAAGAAATTCACAAAAACTTAAATTCAATTGAGAAATATTTTGAAGAGTTGTTCAGTTAGGAGGGAAAAAACACTTTATAAGTCTGATTGCACAATGATGAAATTGAGAATATGTAAACTTAGTTTTTTAGTCAATGCCAAAATGTCATCAATAGTTTATCTTTAATAAAGAAAGTGACACTGCATATAAGGGCACATTAATGAAAGCACAGTTGTTTTAAAAACAAATAACTTTTCAGCTTCGACCCTAATAATTTGACTCCCAGAATTGCAATTTCACATATAATTCAATTTATTAGGGTAGCATGGATTATTTTTTAGCCCACTAGTCTCTTTTCATCCATATAGAATTAAAAATGACATAAGTATGTTTCAGTAGCAGAGCTTTTTAATTAAAAGATATAATAAAATCAAGGGTGATTGTGACACAAAGTGAAAAACCCCGAAAATTTTAAGTGCAAAAAATCGATATTAAGAAAACAATTTATATACAACACATTTCATATTTAACATAATTTTTTGAACTAACATTTACAATTAATTACCTATTAATAATCATCCCTGTAAAATTATGAAAAATAAATTTTATTGCTTACTTTAGATAAAATTTAACTAAAAACAAATGCAATGAAAACTTAATACTTACTGCATTATTCTCAACAGT
>NC_092204.1:33176672-33185673 GCF_043381705.1 Parasteatoda tepidariorum
CCTAAATGTTTCAGTATTTCAATATGTAATAAAACCATAAATATTTCAAAACTTTAATCATTAATATTTGTCATAGTTTCTTGTGACAAATATTAATGATTCTGTACTTTTTTAAGTCAAGAAATAATCAACATTACTGAAGATATGAAAAAATATGGCTACGTACTTGAATTCGAGAAAATGATTAATTTTTTTTAAATACCAGTTGTTTATAATTTGACACTGATATATAAAAAAGGGTCTTTTAATAGAATTAAGCATTTTTTACTACACACTCCAAAATTAGTTAGTTATAAAATCTTATTATTTTATTATATATCATTTTTATGAATCAGGCAAAAGCAAAATTAAGTTCTTTTAATGCATTATTGTACAGAACATGAAATGCAATGCTCTTCTAGGTAGAAATAAAATTTGTTACAAAAAGTGAGAAACAAAATTTGACAGGTTTTAGTGTAATGGAGAGATTTTGATGAAACACCATTTTTGTGTACAGTAGTTGTCGCCATTTTTGTTATTTAGATACACAAATATTTTTTACGATATGCCAGAAAAATATTTTATCATAATTGTTGTATTGAGGGCAATAATTGGCAAGTACGTACCTTTAGAGTCATTAAAGTAAGTATTAATTATTACTGGTACTAAAGGAATCTGGTAAATTCACCGCACTGCGTAAATTTCATTTCAAGCAAAAAAATAAAGCATAATTCTTTGTAATAAAACAAAAATATACTTTATTTAAACGATTTATTTTGTATTTTTTTCCATTCATGTGGTAACGATATACCATAAATTCCGGTTTTCAAAATAATAATTTATATTATCCCACATTTAGTAAAATTGTCGCTCAAATCATTATTATCATAAACTTTATTAGTATTAATTTTCCCAAAACCCTTCCTAAAGAGCTTCGCTAACAACACAAACAAACACAAATACAGCCAAACACAGTAAATGTTTTCATATTCCAGTAGTTTTGAACTTTTTCTTCGCAGTGTACATTTTTGCTTTTTTATCAGTCGTATAATATTCACTGATTCAAACTAATCTTTTTAAAATGTGTCTTGAAGTGTTATAAAACAGAAATTATAATTTGAAAGAAAACATTCTAGCCTTTCATATATTTCAGAGTTGTTTAGTATTTATACAAAATTAATAGCAATAGATATCCAAAATAGTACTTTTTAAAAAGATTTATGTAAAATATTTAAGTTTGGCTAATATGTATTGGGAATTTTATTTAAATTCTGAAATTTTTAACTTTAGAAAAAAAATCAACTAAGTTTAACAAATTTGTGTTTAAACCAAACCAACACGCAATTAAAGTTTTTTGCCAACAACAGAAATCGTCATTAAAAGACGGTATTTTCTGAGTTAATATGTAATCAAAAAATATATTCGAGAATGTATTTTGTTGAGTAATATGCCCAACTACTCATGTAAAAATTGCGAGAAATTACGTTTATCATTTTTATTTTAAATCTGCCCATATAGAGTAGCTTGAACTCTTGTGCATTATTATAACGTATTTTAAATTCATATTTTTCTTATTAAGAAAATAAGCAAGATCACAAATAGGAAAATTGAATTTTTTATTGGCAGCATAAATACAGTTTTTAAACATATACAATAGATAACATGGCTAATGAACTTTTTACATTGCATTAAGAAATATATAAATTAAAGTATGAGTGATTAATACTGAATCAGTATAAATTTGCATCCGTTAATGATGATCTGATGAGGGAAATATGGAAGGCAAAAAATAGCTGGATATTCTGTAAGTTCAAAATGAATCCCTGAGAGTAAATGAGTTGAACATAAAGCTGGTAAAACCAACTAAAAGTCATTTTCACAGTTTCTGGGGAGGCTTGTGTCTTTTACAGAAAAGCATCTTTGAAAACACTTTCCCAAACTGTCATTTAGAAAAAATGTTGGCACTTCTCCATTTTCGCTCTTTAGTTTATGTTCATGCATGTCACATCGTTGCTCTTCGATAAATGCTTTTATTCATCAAATGCTTCTACAAAAAATTAAGTTGTTTTTATTAATCATACTGTAAAAGAATAATATTTTTTTTAAATATTTAAACATATTGAACATCATAAAATAAAATTTTGTTTTTCTAGTTTTTTATGGATCAAGAGACGTGGAAATTTTTATTATCCTTAATGTAAACGCTTTTCCCATATGAGATTGTTAAATTTACATATTTTATTATTTTTATTTTCTTTTTAACCTGCACAATTCTCAGTAAAACTTTTTTTTAAAAAATAAATCTAAAAAAAATCTTAATTTAATGACCAAATTATGATTATCAAATGAATTAGTAATTTTTTTAGAATTAGCAAGAGTATTTTCTACTTGCGTCTTTACTTTTTTTAAAAATTTCAATTGGTTATTTTTCGGTTGACAAAAGATATTTTTCAGGATAAGTGCTTTGATTTTATAAGTATATTTGTGACATTTTATTTTTTTATAAATAATTTGACATCTCAGCGCCATTAAATCTTCAACTAATTCATTTATCAGTCAGATTAAACGTAACGACGCATTCGAAGCAAGCTATACACATAGACAAGCAAAAAAAAGTAACGATTAACTAACGAAATTTAATTTTTTGTTATACTAATTTGATTTTTAATTTGGTATTAATACTCATTTTATGTACTCTCAGAAAGTGAACTTTCTCTTTTGGCGATTCAGTAATCCTTTAGCAGTATTTCGCTAATTTTGGGAATTATTTCATCACGAAATCACATGATTTGTGACGAAACTCGAACTCCCATATATACGACACGAATGTTTTCCCAGTCGTAGTGCATTCTGAGAGATAGTTAACTAGAATGACGAAGCTAGAACAAAAACTAGACACTCGAAAATAAATCCTACTGTCTGTATGGTGGTTTAGGAGTTGGTCACGGATGTATAAGATTAGGGGTTCGAATCCCGCTTCAGACATGGGTGTAATTTTTTTATCTGTTCTATCAGTCTTTTTTCTGTTGTGATCATGTGGAACTCATGTTTAAGTGATTTTTTGAAATTTGAATTTTGACAATAAGCACTAAAATGTTCTTTTTAATTTTTTTTTAAAAATGGAATGACGGAATTTTTTTTTAATTTTAACGAAATTTGTTTTCTCGAATGAGATGATAATTATTTCGCCACTTTGAAGAAATTTTTGCTCTCATAGCGCATACTAGGAAATGGTTTCGTTGAAAATGAAGAAAATTTCGTGATATCTGAGTATCCATTTTTTTTTACAGAGAAAGCGAGAACAATTTTTATGGACTGATGGGAGTATAAAATGTCTGATTACAATATGTAAAGTTCAATTTACCACGTCTCTAGCAAGACGGCACATTAAGAATACCAAATTTTGTACTAAAACTACAGACATGTGTTTTCCATTTTAACTGTGGCTTGTAAATTGTGGTAAAAAAAACTACTTAAAAAGTACGCGATGCTAAAATCATGAAAATAAATTTCGAAAACTGTTTGCGAATTTATTTTGATTTGGTATGAATCAGGTACGGTATCGGGAATATATTTAGATTCGGTTACCGGTCAAAATCATTTAGTTTCAGTCCCGCAGTGGACTGATCGTTAAGACACGGTTCCCATCAGATCACCGAAGTCAATCATCACTGGCTGCGGTCAGTGTGCGGGTGGGTGACCATTTGGATCAGTCTGTGTAGGGACCGAGGATGTGCGGTATTGGCCCTCGTTAAACTGTTCTATCGTAAAGTGCTCGACTTCGCGTGCAGGTCGTCGGGCTACCGAAGCGGGGGTGCTATATCCCTTCTGCAGAGGATCAAAATTGCGATGGCATGTCTTCGGATCATCCTCTGTGATATTTCCCTGACAGTCGCCAATAGCCATTGTGCATCTCTAGTGCGACGTAAATGAAGAAAAGCACTTAGTTTCATCTTCAGGTTTCAGCGATATTAAGCATAAACCACTTAGTGGAACAATATCTACCAAGAAAATTGCTTTGTCTCAAAATACAAAACGTATCTGTTCCCCATAGTGCAAGAATCGTTTTTATTATTAGCTACATCTTAGACGTGAGCCGTAAGTTATTGATCAAGACGTAAACTATGAATTAAAATATCAGCCCTGGGCTAAAAATCCTGAATCGATAGACTTTTGATAAGTATCCGGCTTTTATTGTCCTTGCTGGTTTATTCAATTTTAAAGGTTTATATCTATGCTAAAATGGTGATTGATAATTTCAACGTAAAATTGACAAAAACAATAATATTAATACTCATACATAAAAACAGTTTATTTTGATGTTCTCTTGAGAGCAAGGAAAGACAAGAATCGAAACTAACACTTGTTTTAATTTATATGAGGCTTCTTTTTGTCCTGCATATTCTATTTGCTTTCAAAAGTTTAATGATGATGGGATAGTAAAATTTAACCTTGCTAATTAACGTTGAAGTTTTACTAAAACGTTATGGCATACATATTATAATTCAGAGAAAAGGTTATTTTTCTTACATGTAACTTGACACGGTCTTGCAGAAAATATAAGACAATTGGCACATTTTTTCCCTTCATATTTTTGTCAAGACTTATCATTCATGTTAGCCACCAAATCTAGAACATCTTTCGAAGAAGGTCTCTTAAAAGGATCCACTGTCGTGCATTTCCTTACTATTTGGCGAAGCTGTAAAACATAAGAATTACGTAATAAGAATTAAGATGTTAGTAGTTGTCAAATATTTAATGCAACACTGACAAAACACAGAAGAACTGAAATAAAACTTTCAGACAGATTTTCCGAAGTAACGCAGTTAGACAATGATGTTCCCACAAATATAAACATTGATATTTTTTTTCAAATTAATTGAGTATTTACTTTGAGTTTAGAACAGCCGTTGCAAAAGTTGGTAGCTGTCAAGAAATTAAAGCATTATTTTATGCAATATGATGTCGAATATATTAAAGACTCCTTTTGTTTAGGGTAATTTTAAAGATTATTGAAACCGTATTGACAACGAATAGTTAAATAAAGCAGTTGAGGAATGATGAATATAAACATAATATAAACATTGAGGAATGATGAATATATACATAACATAAACACCAAGAATATAAACATTGAACTTTTTTCAAATTATTGGAGAAGGAGTGGGAGTTACTATATATTTCATACGAGAGTCATTATATGCTTCGAAACATTCTAATAATTTTAATCCCTTCTGCAGAGGATGAAAATTGCGATGTCATGTCTTCGGATCATCCTCAGGGATGTTTCCCAGACTGTCACCAATAGCCCATTGTGCAGCTCTAATGCGACGTAAATGAACTACAACAACAACAATCTAATAATTTAGTTGATGGTCTTTCGAGTTCACTGTTACCCAATATTTGCTCAAGTTTATTTTAATTTAATCTGCTGAACCCCCCTGAGGTTCCCTCCAAATCGCCTCACACCTGTTTCTTATCTCTCTATTATTATTTCCTTATTCAAATTTATTTCTTTTTCTTTATTGATTAAACCACTTAACGCGTGTTTGTCTCTTTACTTCTCTACCTTCATTTGACGTTTAGACATCACTGTGGAAGGCTCGTGTTTACAGAACTGAAACTATGATATGACAATTAATGTACTTTCAGTTGTGCTTTTATCCCGCTGTTTCCTGGTATTAGTCTATATAGCACATAGTATTACCCCTTCCTTTGTTGCATACTTAACTTTGAGTTAGAAATAGCCGTAACAAAAGTTGGCAGCTGTCTAGAAATTAAAGTATTATTTTATGCAATATGATGTCGGATATGTTTAGAACTTTTTTATGTTTGGGATAATTTTAACAATTATTAAAACCGTATGAACAACAAATAGTTAAATAAAGCAGTTAGGGGATGATGTCTCTATGAATATAAACATTGATATTTTTTCAAATTATTGGAGTATTTACTTTGAGTTTGGAACAATCGTAGCAAAAGTTTCTAGCTGTCAAGAAATTAAAGCATTATTTTATGCAATATGACGTTGATATATTAAGAACTCTTTTTGCTTGGGGAAATTTTGAAGATTATTGAAAAAGTATTGATAACAAAAGAAAAATTAAAGTTTTATTTAAAAAAGAAGGCGTTTGAAACCTTAAAAAGTCAAACGGGAACTCTTTCTCAAAGTGACTACGCTGAAAGATTAAAACAGAACAGCTAAGGACTAAGAAAAAGTATAGTTGCAAATCAAGTAATCAAAAGAAAGTTATTGAGGAAAATCGACACGCTTTCAAACAAGAAGTATCGTGCTATCTGAGAGGTGTTGTAGCTAAAGGAGGCACATTGGAGAAAAAATACTTAACAAGATGCATGGATAAAGCTGAATGACTTGGGAATGCTTCACTAAAGCATTAGCATTCATATAAATGAGACAGAACCCAATAGCATGAAGATGTATTGACGTGTCAGGAGTGGAAAGAATTTATCTTTGAATTTCAATAAAGCATATTTTTTTTTCCATGACAGTAAGATTTTTTCCTACTCCAGCACTTCAGCTCATCTTTATATTCTTGAGTCTTGTTTTAATCATATGAATGCCTTACTTTCTAGTAAATAACTTCATTTCCGCACCATCCAAGCATTCCGTATGAAATTTATTTTGCCACGATTTCCCACTTTCAGCCTTCTTCATTTTCTCAGCTGCTTACTACAGTTTCACTTCTTACTCTCCCATTAATCATCTTTCCAGTTTTTCCAGTTCCTTTTCTTATTTCTAAGTTGTGTTGTCATTAAAAATAACGCCCTATTCGAGCTTTCGAAACGTGGCGACTTTTTACTATATGACTCATGAATTATAAAAAAAATTTTAAGTATATTTTCCGCTTCAGTTTTTTTATTTTTTCGTTGAATAGTTAATATAGAATAAGAGTTTCTTTCTACACTTACTACTTCTAAGACATTTTCTTCATCTTCACTTTTAGATTCTCTTTTTTCGAACCCAGCGTTTGTTATTCGTCTAAATATCTTGCTTTCTTTCCTTTGAATGGGATGGCTTTTCTTAGAAGCAATAGATGCCGCTGGAAAAAAAATCAATTTTGAAAATATTCTGCAATGATAGTCGAAGCAACATTCCCATTTTAATACACAAATAAATAGTATTCGAAATTTTACTATGAACAATCAGACATCAACAGAAATTCAAATTACTTGCAATTATTTTCTTGCTGAACAAAGTGCATTTAGGTATGTAGAGTTCGCTAGATCAGACCGACGGATCGGAATACCGAACCTGCGACCTCTCATCCTGATATTCTTTCTGCTGTCAGAAATTAACTGCGACTGACTGCAGGATACTGATGTCGTAATTATTCATCGTACATTTTCTCCAGTATATATATGTATCTGCAAAACCACAAAACTACTACTACTCTGTTATACTCTATTTTGAATTTTAATTTATTTTTAAGTTAGTCACGCAGCTTTTGTGACTCTATTATTCTTCCGGAAAATAAAAATGTTTATTTTTATCTTCTGATTGTTTTGATGTTATCTTTGGTTCCGTAAAAATGTAGGAACGCTATTCCTCGTTCTCACAGGTATAACCACACAGGAAACTTCGAAACTGTATTTTAAGAAAGCTACCTTAGACGTATTTATTATAGTCTTAAAGCATCTATAAACGTCACAAAAATATTTTGATGAAAACATTTTAAAAATGCTTGAGAAAAAAACTGAATATAAACAGCAAAGAGAAAAGTAGGCATTTTGAAATATTCCTGGCATGTTAGGAGCACGAAAGTTAGTTACTGGTGGAACTATAAATTTTGTATTTAAATAGATTTCAAAAATAAATTATCGTATGTAAAAAAAAATCTATTTTTTCTATAAAATTAAAAATTGTTTTAAAATGCAATTTTTATCTCGAATATGGCACCAATTTCTATTTATTGGCATATAAAGTAAATAGTTATCTGTTTAAGAAATGATACTTCATGGCTTAGACTCCAACTTACAGACTGTTGTGGTAAAATAGTTTCTATCAAAACAGTGAGCTTAGATGCTCTGTTTCAACTTTCATTTAAGAAACGCAAAAAATTTCACATATATAAGGTGAAGAAAATGCTACAAATATTTCAGCAAATGATTTCACACATCGGCACACTTTCATCAAATTTTCAAAATCAATTTTTTTCAACACAAAAAGAAGAATACATAAATAAAGGAAACTCAAAAGCAAATTTTGAATCCAATATGAAGCAAGTTTTTGTTAGATGCATTATTTGATGCGTTATTTATTAATATATTACTACATATTTATTAACAAAATATGCACACGTAAAATAATTTAAAATAACGCAATGAACAAAATTTAATGTCAGGCGATTAGTCAAGATAAAACCGATTGCTAATTTTATTCAAAAAATTACACAAAATTAAAATGGAATGTTACTCATGCCACAACATAAACCAAAATTAGCCAGAAGCCTTTTTCTGTAACTCTGTCTTTACGAAAAGTGTTCTATCTCTTCTTACTGCATTTATTATTACACTGGTGTGCAAAACTTAAGCAACAAGTGGTTTTTAGGCCACAGCTCCCCAACAAAGTATAAGATAGCCATGAAATTGCAGTATAATATGCACGTAATTCAGTAGAAAGATTATTTGTATGCATATTTTAGAAATAAAACGTCGTAGGAGATGTAAGAGTACGTAAACCTTGTGGGTCGGCGCGCGCAGGTCAAAGCTGTGATAAAAGGATGAAGAGCACCGTAGTTAAAGACATTCGCTGCAAGTGCAAGTGATTTGTTTTGTGAAACATGTCTTCAAGAAATCATTTAGACGACTGTACTCGAGGAAGAATGATTGGGAAGCTTGAGGAGGGGCGTAGTGTGACCAGTGTCACCGAAGAGTTCGGGATCAACAAAAGTGTTGTTTCACGTGCTTGGAATGCCTTTAAAACTACTGGTACAGCTGTTCGGAAGGTTGGTGGTGGCCGTCCAAGGAAAACAACACCAAGAGATGACCGTTACATTGTCCT
>NC_092204.1:33187847-33195626 GCF_043381705.1 Parasteatoda tepidariorum
TTTTTTGCTCTGCATGCTATATACAGTGAAACCTCCTGTTATGGACACTCCTGCAAAACGGACGCCTCTCAATACGGACATATTTTTAATTCCCCGGGACTCATCGATGAATAAACCATGAAGTGCATTCGCCGCAAAGCGGATACTCCCGTAGCCGGACGCGGACAGTCATTGTTGCCCTGTAATGTTATTTTCTATCTCTTGAAACCGGACTCTACTTTTCTAAATTTGAAAAAGGAAATAAACTATTTCTGCGTTAAATTGTCGGGAAAAAATGCAACTTTTCACCATTTTTAAAGCATGTAAGTTTTTTGCCTTATCTATAACAAAAAATTTTGTTAAGCTATTTCTTCGCTAAAAAATCAGTCTTTCTCATGTCACCTTGCCTTATCATTGAAAAGAAAAGAGAGAAAATGATACTGCATTTGTGAAATAATTCGGACAGGGGCATGCTTTGATCCTTTTATTTGCAGGACACAGGTTATGCGACCCTTCAAGTTGAAATGACGTTGTAAATGCTCTCAATGCTTCTTCCCCACTGAAACTTTCTTTCATTTTATGATTAATTTGAAGACTGTATTTAACACTGCTGGGGTAAAAAAGAGAACAGATCTCTTAGGTGTTCATATAAATGAAACATTTATTCAGACACTTGATAGATGATCAATTGTGAATAATCAACTCCATGAGTCCTCATGACTTACAGGTATACATTGCTTTTTTCTGTGAATCCTGGGAGGTTTACTTTCAAGGAGGTAAACCACGTTTCCTATCAAGTGAATAGGTGTAAACCTAATAAGGAAACCAACTGAGGACTAAAAGCTTCATGAACAACTCAATAGAGACCATGAAGAATATTAGGAGTGAAAGATTGAATGTTATGCGTTATCTCTAATTAAAGACTAACTTACCTGTTTTTTCTTTCCAACATGGGACTACCTCCTCCAGATGATTCTCCTGCTGATGATTCTGTTGATCGTGACCGAGATATTTTTGGAATTTCCAAGTAATCAACTCTTGAATTTTTGTTACATGAGATTTCGTGATAAATGTGAGAGTCCGTTGCTCCGGATGGGTTCTGAAATTTCCAAAATAGAGAATTTCACAATAAATTGTCATAGCTAAAACTTTTCATGTATTTTCATTTTGAAAAATTCATTTCAAACAAATTTGCTTGAACAAATAAGCTTGTCTTGTTGAAGCTATTAATGCTCAAGTCACAATTTTCCTACAAATCTTTGTATATTAATATTAGATAATGTTGAACTTAAAAATCACTTAAAGAAATCTTGCCCGAAAACTTTGGGCTTTATTTGAAAAGTAAAAAGAAAAATTGATACAATTAAGATATGCATTTAAAATTTGTCAAAATTAACATAATATAAGTTTATTTTTATACAAAGTTATATATACTATAGAGAAAAGTTATTTTTGCATGCTCATTTACAAAAACATTAAATGTATACAAACTAGTAGGACTAATTAAGAAATTAACATTTTTTATTTGGATATTAAAAAACTGCCTTCTATTGATGTATAAAAATATTCAATTATTTTTTTAATATTTCTTAATCCAAAATAAATTACGGTTTCTACAAATTACGTATGTTCTAAACACATACAAACTACATATGTTCTAAACACAGCTGCTCTGATTTATGAAGTATAAAAATAACATATATAATATTTGATAACTTTAATTTAATAAAGATATAGTTATGCAAATAATATTGATATAGTTAATGTAAGTAAATGCGAATGAAAATATGTAGTAAAAAAGCAAATAACCAAAGGAACGAAATCAAATTTCAAATATAAAAAAAATCACGCCTGATATAAAGAAAAAGGCTTTCAAATAGAACGTGCAAATATGTTATAAAATAAGTTAATAATAGTTAATATTGGCATAGATACAGTCATACATAATATAAGTTTAATTAATACTGATAAATTAGGATAGAACCAAGGAATATAAAATAATATCCTTAGTTCGAAAAAAAAATTTTTTTGCGAATTATTTATTAGCTAAAGAAAACAGCACTATAATGTACGTAGTGTAAGAAATATGTAAAACATTTAATCAACTATTCCATGAAACGTTGCAAATAGAAGAATAAAAAATGAATTTAACTTTTAAAATAAAAGCAGTCAATTACATGTAAATAGAAATACTGATAAACACATAAAAAACAATTTGAATTTTATTCATCTATATTTTTATGAATATTAAAAGATAATTTATATTACCTGAAATATCTCACTAAATAATAGATTTTAAAAGTATTTTTAACTTAAATTAAATAAATTGCCTCTGCAATGAATAAAATTTGAATGTTAACTTACTAGGGGATAACAGGATATGGATACTTTTATTTTCAGGTAACAACGAAATATTCCACCGATTGTTTTCACTAATCTGAATAGATATGATAAGTTAGTAAAAGTAGTCTTTCTTTTCTCAACGCCGTTATCAAACGATAAAACATTTATTTTTTATTTATTACAGTTCTCAAATGGTGAATTTAAAGTTCAGTTTCATGCATAAATGCTGAAAAATGATATATCGTGAATTATGCATAAATTGTTCTTAATTTAAAATCATGTTAATTAAAGGATCGAATTACTTCTGTAGAATTAGTTAAAAGTAGATATAGTTAATAGCGATACAATAAAAACAACTATAAACTTATTATCTACAACATAATATATTTCATTTATCATCTAGAACAATGAGATTTTATTTGCACACGACTTGAGTTAGAAATTTTATCAAATAAAAAAATTGCATTTTTTAAATTTTCTTTCTCAATATGCTGTTACATAAATTTACTAGGCGAGGCAGCATTTTTATGTAAAGGAGCTTTAAAGACATATATTATGATCAAAAAATATTCTTCAGAAAGTTTTTCGTTTGTAAAAATATTTATTAATCATTCTCATTAAAAGATGTTTCAAAAGATGCTTTCGAAATCACAAAACAACTGATTTTAATATTTATTCAAATATTTGTGTAAAATTTATATAAAATGAAAAAATGATAAATATAAGTATACCAACTATTTTTTTTCTTTTTAAGCACTAAATAAAAATGAATTTTTAACGATAAGTGACAGTGTTCGGGGGAAACGTTTTAAAAAATACCTAAGAAAAAAACATTTGATTTCAATACAATTGAAGATGAAATGCAGTCAAGTAGATATATATAATTAGACAATTTATTTTTTTAAAAAATAATTAAAAATAATAAGCAATGGGATAGAAATTTTTTTTTTAAAGAAATGCAATAATCACGAATTGTCTGATTTCGAACTTCATCCACTTTCAAGTTAAATAAGTTTAAAATAAATAAGATTATTAGGTATAGCAAATAAATTATTATGGCTATTAATTTCCTCTATTTATGAAATTAAATTCAAGATTTGAATTACTTTGATGAGATTTTCGAATAAAATTTAACGATGCTGATAAGCAACAAAATCATTATATTTACATTAAACTTAATCATAATCAGTAAGAGAACTTCAGATTAATTTAAATATGTGACACATTAGTCTAAAATTTTATTTTGGTTTAACTAATGCAAAGATAAAAAATCTGTAAAAAAATAACATAAAATACACATGACACATTTATTATTTCTTGTTGAAAACAACAAAAACAATGGTGGGGAGAGTTAAAATGTATGTTTTCAAAACGAAAAAGTGAATTAAAATCTATTTCCAAAACTTAAATACGCGAAGTTTTAAGAAATTATAAAACTAGTAAAAAGCATTATGAAACTATAATCAAAATATTATAGTTATTTTCCTAAAAATATATTATATAATAATAATAATAATAAAAATAGTATTATTACTTTATATAATTATAAAAATGGCAATGATATAAACATGTAAAAAAGGCACTTACATTTGATATATCAGTTGATGGTTCATTGTCTGATATCGTTTCCAAATCATCCTCTACAAACTGAATATTTTCAGACCTAACCATTAGTGGTATCGTAACATGGCGATCCGCCATTTTTCTTCAAACCCAATTGTACCTGCATTTAAAGATCATTCATTTAATATTTACATATGCACAGTATTTTGTACTCAGCACCCTTAATATTGACATATCTTTAGGTTCCTTGTCAAAAATGAAGCAAAAACAGTATTAACTTTTCATAGTGTCGAGTTTAAGGGGAGAAAAGCAAAGACGTTATTGAAATAAATCTGCAGAATCAGAAGAGAAAAAGGCGAAATGAGATACGTCAAAACCAGTTTGATTGCTTCGTGAAACCCGGAGATTTTCCTAACAATCACCTTTGAACTCCTCTTTGATTCCTACGCTATCAAATGAATTTCGATTTCTTTTTAGTTCCACCCATTTTATTTATCCGCCAGTCGATTTTTTTCCAGTTCAGCTTAGTTAAAGAACGAATCACAACTAAAGTCATGAAATAGATTATTTCTGAAGAAAGATGATGAGGAAGGAAATCAAATCTTTCCATTTGCGAATTTTCGGCTGTATATATATGGTTCAAATTCCAGATGTCAATAGACAGAATTGAGACCTAAAATCGAAAGAATGCTTCTTCATTGGCTACAATAAAGAAAAGAAAAAATGAAGAATTTATTATCCCTCAAACTAGAATATCGTTAGCTGTTCATCTTTATCTAAAATCAATTTTTAAACAAACCTACTCAAAATAACTTACGCTCAATTGAATCCCAAAATATGGAAACAACTGAAATAAACAGTGTTTCCTCTTCTTTATCTACAAAGGAATCAGGCACCTTCATGGAACTTATAAGTGATAACCGAAGGTGAAGATACTTCCTCTGAAGATATAAATATATACCCTATAAGAACTGCGGTACCAAGAAGAAGAAAATATTACTATGCAAATTTAGAATTGTGTACCAACTAAACCTTTGCATAATTCAAGATCAGAAAACTTACGAAAATGCCAAGCAAACTTCTGAAGCATAGAAATGAAAAGTCGCTTTTGAAGGAGAAATTCAAGCTCATCAATGAAACGGGACGTGGGACTTATGAGAAATAAATTCTTGTAAGAAAGCAATCAAAACAGATGAACAGTTAAGACTAAATATAAATTGAAAAGGGAAATCAAGCGACACAAGGCAAGATTAGTAGCAAAAGGATGTTAATAAAAACATGGAGAACATGGAAACATTCGTTTTCTTATTGCTTAAACAGTTAAATTAAATTTAGATCAATATCAAATAGATGCAGTTGTTGCATTGTTACACCCAAAACTTGATGGAAAAATATACAAGGAACTTTCTAACAACCCCAAATATTTCTGTCGTTGTTATTGCAAACTAAATAAATCCATCTTTGGACTGAAAGAAGCAAGCCAAAGCTGGTATTTTGAACTAGTCGAACATACAGAGGAATAAGACTGTTAAGGTTGATCCTTGTATATTCTACTGAAACAAAGAGGGAAAAATCTTGATCGGTGCAATATGTGTAGATGATTTGCTTATCTTATCAAATGACATCATGCAAAAAGAAAATATCAAAAGTAAGCTAAGGCATTGCTTCAGAATAAAAGATCTTGGTGAGGTTTATCATATACTTGGAGCAACCATCACAAGAGACCGTAAGAATGGAATAATTAGCTTGGACCAATCAACTTATATCAAGAACATGATAACAAGCTTCAATATGCAAGAGGGTAACGAAACGAAAACTGCTTTCTCCACTGATCAAGTTTTAACTATGAATACGGTTTTAACTATGATCCTCAAAGTGAGAAAAAAGTTGGATGAATTCCCTATAGAGGCTGTAGTAAGCCTAATCTATGCTTCACAAAGAACTCGATCTGAGGTAGCATACATAGTCGGAACTGTTAGCCGATATGCAAACAATCCTGGTAATCCCATTGGAGCGCAGTCAAAAGACAATCCAATGCCTTAAGGATACAATCTCAAAGAAGTTCAATTTTACCAAAGGAGAACAACTTCAAAGCCTTACAGAATCGGATTAGGTCAATGATAAATGCCAAAAGAAATGGATAACTGATTATGTCTTCGATGATTCAAATTGTGTTATCATTTAGAACTCAAGAAAACAACAAACGGTTGCCTCATCAACTGCTGAAGCAGAATACATTCTGAACAGAAATATATGGATTCACAACTCAAACAAGAACAATTTAATCAAGAAATAGAAGCTATAAAATTATATTGTGACTATCAGAGTAACATAAAAATAAGTCCGAACCCTTTGCTGTCAACTTGTGGGAACCACATTGACATTCGCCTGCACGTCAAGAAAGAAACAATCGTATAAGCACCGATACAGTTACGTCATATTGATTAAAAAAAGAACAACGCAGCTGACGCCCTGACCAAACCAGAGACTAATTATCAACAATTGGAAAAATATAATGTCATATTTAAACTTTGTCATATTTAAACTTTTGGCTAATGACATATTTAAACTTAATGTCATATTTAAACTTTGTCAAATTTGGGGAAGGGTAAGGATATCACTCAAACCAGCAAACTATTTTCAGAACTGAATACGGGCTACGTCAATTCAGAATCAGTCTCTAAAGACCACTCCTGTTAGATGAACGCATCTGTTATTCTCTTTTTCAACTTTAAATCATTGTTAATACTATCCTTTTTGGCAAAAATTTTATTGCATTCTTCATGGCATTTCTGCTATACTACTAAAATTTAGTGACTCTGACATATTTTCGACCATTTCTGTACGATTATAGATGATTATATTTATAGCAGAAAGGAATACAAAAACTTCTCATAATGTGATTAGTTCCAATTTTTCTTTCAGTTTGTTATTTAGTTTAATTAGTAGTTAGTTCTTTTCTTCATTTCAATGAAAGTTATTAAATAAAAGTTTACTAAAAAAAAAATATGTTTCCGTGAATTAATGTCCGTAATTCGAAATTTTTTTCATACTGAGTATTTAAGTAGAAACATAAAATTTTCTTATTAGTTTCAAATCTTTAGTTTCAAATTTTAATTCTAATATAAGTAAGAAGTGTTTCTGACATCTTTTTAATTACTTCTGTTTAATTCTGTCATAGATAAAATTCCATTGTACATATACAAATGAAAAAATCTACATTATTAACACATTCAGGACTTATTTAGCTTAAAAGGAGTGACGATGCATGTATGTTATCCATATAAATATTCAGTTTATTACACATTAAAATAAATTTGAGAACAAGAAAAATGGTGAGAAATCAAAATATTAAAAAGAAATCGTAATTTACTCAGCAAAATTTAGTTCTGTCTTCATTAACATACGGCAACGTTAAAGAATTAACATCTATGTATTTCATAAAAATAAAATAAAACAAATAACCCAACGATTACCCAGAAATTAATAAGTTCAATTAAAAATAATAAAAGAAGCCGATAAACTCATAAATTTAACTTGTAGTTCAGCTTTTTGCCGTAGCGCGGCACTATTTGGGCCAGTGTTGTTATTTTGCTGCGCAAGGAGGAAAAAAAACGAGTTAGATGTTAACGAAATTGTTATGTAAACGAGTTATATGTTAATTTTATTTTTACGTAATACTCTTTAACTCTTTGTGTTGTTATTCCTTGAGATAGACTATGATCTATATCAGGGGTTTCCAACTTACATGAGGCCGGGGGCCGCAATTAAAAACACAAATCCAATGGAGGGCCGCAATTTTATCAAAATTTCATGTAAGACTCTTTTATGCTTGAAGGAACATGAAATATTACTGTCAGATTTTCACCAAGTTGTACGAAACAAAAGTATTTA
>NC_092204.1:33196126-33199134 GCF_043381705.1 Parasteatoda tepidariorum
ATAAATAACATAATTTTTAAATATAACACCATGTGACTCATTATGAATTATGTGAATTTTTTTTTTAATTTTTTTCACTTCAGTTTTTGTGTTTTTTCGTTAAATAGTTAATATAGAGTATTAGTTTCCTTCATACTTACTACTTCTAAGACATTTTCTTCATCTTCACTTTTAGATTCTCTTTTCTCGAACCCAGCGTTTGTTATTCGTCTAAATATCTTGCTTTCTTTCCTTTGAATGGGGTGGCTCTTCTTCGAAGCATTAGATGTCACTGAAAAGAAAATTAATTTTTAAAATATTCTCCAGTGATAATTGAAGCAGCATTAATATTTTAACATATAAATAAATAATATTCAAACTTTTACTCATGAGTAATCAGACATCAACAGAAATTCAAATTACTTACAATTATTTTCTTACTAAACAAATTGCATTTATGTTAAACCACACAAGAAAACTTCTAAATCGCAATTTAAGAAAGCAATATTTAACATATTTGTTATTGGAAAGTATTTATGAACGTCACAAAATTATTTTGAATTATTGTTAAATAATAAAAAATAGCTGAATATAAACAGCAAAGTTACTAGTTGAACTATAAGTTTTGTATTTAAATAGATTTCAGAAACAAACTAAAATGTATAAAAAAAATTTCTATAAAATGTAAAATTTTTTTGAAATGCAATTTTTATCACGAATGTGGCGCCAATTTCTATTTATTGGCATGTGAAGTACATAGTTATCTGTTTAAAAAATTGAAACTAAATAGCGAGGATTCCAACTTACAGACTATTGTTATAAATCAGTTTCGACATTAACAGTAAGCTTAGACGCCATGTTTCATTTAAGAAAAGAAAAAACTTTCACATGTATGAGATAAAAAAATGCTACAAATATTTTAGCAAGTGATTTCATACATCGACACACTTTCCTAAAATTTTCAAAATCATTTTTTTTTCAAAAAAAGAAGAAAAGAAAAGAAATAGATTCACAAACAAATTTGAATCTAATATGAAGCAAATTTTTGTTAGAAACATTATTTAGAGTGTTATTTATATTAATGTATTACTATAGATTTATTAACAAAGTATATATATGTTAAATAATTTAAAATAACACAGTAAACAAAATTTTATGTCAGGTGATTAGTCAAGTTAAAACCACTCATCAATTTTATTTGAAAAATTACACAAAAGTAAAATGGAATGTAACACATGTCACAACTTAAACCAAAATTAGCTGCAAGCCTCACTCTGTAACTCTGTCTTCACAAAAAATGTTCAGTCTCTTACTGCATTTTTTATTGTTATAATTGGTTGCTTATTGACATTAAAGAAAGAAAACTTTAGTACATTAATTTAATGCATACAACTAATATAATACAGACAATTAATTTATTACAACTTATAAGCTAATGCTGAACAAATCCTTATGACCTTAAGCACTTATGTATGCATTACAATTTATTTGCAAATTACAATTTTAAACTCAAATTTAGAAAAACATTATCGTTGTAATTTAATTTAACATTTGAAACAAAAAACAATTAACACTTTGAATTTCTCTTAATAATTTAAAGTATAATAAAATACATTTGAGATGAGAATAAATCATTTTCTTTTAAGTTAAGCAAAGTAAAACCATTACATATCTCACAAAAAGTGTCGAATGGTTTTTTGTTAAATACACGTCACAGCATAAGATTTCATTACGATATATTGAATGTATATAGATGTATGTACTTACTAGATAATTTTTCATAATCATGGTTTATCTTCCTCCTATTGCTGAAAATAATCAACAAACAGCTGTAAGAAGTGAAATATTTCTTGGCATATTTGAAATAAATTTAAAACATTACTAAGTAAAAGATATTGCGAAAATTGCGTGTATTATGTTAATTAAGGGAAGAATTAAATACAGGGCCGTTAAGATATTCCATTCGGACCCCTGTAGAACCCGTTCTACTCATTAGATTTTCATAAAATTCGATGTATTCGCTTTATGGACTACGGAAAAACTACACTACTAGCCATTAAAATTGCTACACCAATAAGGAACTCAAATAACGGAATGATATTTATTGCGCACATACATTATAGTTGAAAGAAAAAGTGATAAAATTTTCAGGATATTTGGACGTTAAGATCCTGAGGAATCAGTACTCAGAGCAGCCTCCCCTGGCAGCAATAACAGCAATTATTCTTCTGGGCATCGAGTCGAGCAGAGATTGGATAGCATATACTAGTACAGTATTACCTACAGCTCAAACATTATGCCACAATTCATCTACCGTAGTGACTGACGAGTGGCGGTGTGCTAGTCGTTTCGCAACCATTGACCAGACGTTTTCAATTTGTGAGAAATCAGAAGAACGTGCTGGCTAGAGCAACAGACTAGCATGTTCTGTGTCAAGGATGGTCAGTACAGTGCGGGCAACATGCGGTCGTGCATTGTCCTGCTGAAACGTTGGAGGCCTCGAAGATAAGGCAAAGCAACTGGTCCTAACACATCAGAAATGTGCTCAAAGTGCCGGCAATGCGAACGAGAGGTGATCGAGACGTGTATCCAATGGCACACCATACCATTACTCGAGGTGATGGACCAGTATGACGATGTAGAATGCAAGCTGCCAATGAGCGTTCTCCACGATGTCATCAAACATGGATGGGGCCATCATGATGCTGTATACAGTGGATGCTGTATTCGTCTGAAAAGACGACGTCCTGCCATTCCTGCGTCCAGGTTCGTCGTTGATCACACCATTGGAGGCCCTCCTGCCTGTAATGCAGCGTCAAGGGTAGCCGAAGCCAAGGTAGCCGTGCTGACAGTCCATGCTGCTGCAAACGTTGTCAAAATGTTCATGCAGGATTCGTGACGTAGCTGTACGATCCCTTAAAGCCGTGTGGATAACATGTCTGTCTTCTCTTCTGTTAGTGATGACTTTAAGCTCAGATAAAGTAGTAATTCCTCCTCCATATATATATATATATATATATATATATATA
>NC_092204.1:33199471-33228939 GCF_043381705.1 Parasteatoda tepidariorum
TTTTTTCTTCATATATATATATATATATATATTCAGAGGGAGAGATTTACTTCCTATTGGTAGAATGTTATTCCATTCTTCATGCCAACTCAATAAAGATGATGATGAATATTAGGAAAGAAATATCTTGAGGAATCTGTGAGCATCTTGAGGATGAATAGAACATCGAATATATTTGGAAAGAGACAAATACATATAGAAATTAGATAGGATGAGGGAATATTGATGTGATGAAGGAGGGAGAATATTATTACAGACATACGACGGGATGTGCATAGCATGGAATACATAAGAGCCAAAAAGGTATTGAAAAATTTTTAATAATAAAGATGCTGGTTTGCTTTGTTTATTTATTAGAAAATGCCTTGCACTTATAGGCCAACAATCGCAATTCAAATGCAAAAACTATAGTGCTTTTATGCATATTCCATTATTCGTGTCATTCTTCATGAACAACTCAATAGAGATCATGAAGAATATTAGGAGTGAAAGATTAAATGTTATGCGTTATCTCTAATTAAAGATTAACTTACCTGTTTTTTCTTTCCAACATGGGACTGCCTCCTCCAGATGATTCTCCTGCTGATGATTCTGTTGATCGTGAACGAGATATTTTTGGAATTTCCAAGTAATCAACTCTTGAATTTTTGCTACATGAGATTTCGTTATAAATGTGAGTGTCCGTTGCTCCGGATGGGTTCTGAAATTTCCAAAATAGAGAATTTCACAATAAATTGTTGTAGCTAAAACTTTTCATGTATTTTCATTTTGAAAAATTAATTCCAATGAAATTTTAAGGTTGTTTTGTTGAACCTATTAATGCTCAAATCACAATTTTCCTGCAAATCTTTGTATATTTATATTAGATAATGAAATCCCTAAAAGAAATCTTATCCGAAAACTTTGGGGTATATTTGAAAAGTGGAAAGAGAAATTTATAAAATCATGGAAAGCATTTAAAATTTGTCGAAAACTAATATAAGTTTATTTTTATACGAAGTTATATAAACTATAGAAAAATGTTATACTTGCAAGTTCATTCACAAAAATATTAAATGTATGCAAACTATGTATACAAGTAATAATAATTAAAAAATTATCACTTTTAATTTGGGTATTAAGGGAACTGCTTTAATTGAAATATGAAAATATTTAAATATTTTCTTAATATTTCTTAATTCAAAAGAAATTACAGTTTTTACAAATTTCATGTACTCTAAACAGAGCTGCTCTAATTTAGGAAGTGCGAAAAATAACTATATAAATTAGATAACATTAATTTAATAAATATATAGTTATACAAATAATACTGATGTAGTTAATGTAAGTAAATGTGAATGAAAAAATTTTAGTAAAAAAGTAAATAACCAAAAGAAAGGAATTAAATTTCATATCTAAAACAAAAAAATTTACGTTTTATATCCCGCATGATGTGAAGAAAAAGGCATTAAAATAGAACGTGTAAAAATATTGTATAAAAGAAAGTTAACAATAGTTAATATTGGTCTAGATACAGTCATAAGTAATATCAGTTAAATTAATGCTGATAAGTTAAGAAGGATAAATAACCAAGGAATGTAAAAATAAAATTATCAGCTCGCAAAAAATTTTATATTTACGATGACCTAATTTTATATTACGATTACGGAATTATTTATTACCTAAAGAAAACAGCTCTATAATGTACGTCGTGTAAGAAATGTGTGAAAAAATTTATCAACTATGCAATAAAACGTTGCAAATACAAGAATAAGAAATGAAATTAATTTTTAAAATAAAAGCAGTCAATTACACGTAAATAGAAATACTAATAAACACATAAAAAACAGTTTAAATTTTATTTATCGATATTTTTAAGAATATTAAAAAATAATTCATATTACCTTAAATATCTCACTAAATTTTTAACTCACTAGATTCCAAAAGTATTTTTAACTTAAATTAAATAAATTGCCTCTCCAATGAATAAAATTTGAATGTTAACTTCCTAGGGGATAACAGGATATAGATGCTTTTATTTTCAGGCAACAGCGAAATATTTCATCGATTGTTTTCACTAATCTGAATAGATATGATAAGTTAGTAAAAGTAGTCTTTCTTTTCTCAACACCGTTATCAAATGATAAATCATTTATTTTTTATTTATTGCAGTTCTCAAATGGTGAATTTAAAGTTCAGTTTCATGCATAAATCGTGTAAATGATAAATCGTGAATCATGCATAAATCGTTCTTAATTTAGAATCATGTTTATTAAGGGATCGAATTACTTCCATAGAATTAGTTAAAAGTAGATATAGTTAATAGCGATACAATAAAAATAACTATAAACTTATTATCTATAATATGATAGATTTCATTTATCTTCTAGAACAATGAGATTTTATTTGCACACGACTTGAGTTAGAAATTTCATCGAATAAAAAAATTGCATTTTCAAAATTTTCTTTCTCAATAAATATGCTATTACATAAATTTACTATGCGAGGCAACATTTTTATGTAACGGAGCTTTTGAGACATTTATTATGATATTCTTCAGAAAGTTTTATGTTTGTAAAAAAATTTATTAGTTATTCTCATTAAGAGATGTTTCTAAAGATGCTTTCGAAATCACAAAACGACAGATTTTAAAATTTATCCAAATATTTGTGTTAAATTTACATAAAATAAAAAAATTAAATAAACATACAAGCTATTTTTATTCTTTTAAAAGAACTAATTAAAAAGAATTGTTAACGATAACTGGTAGTGTTCGAAAGAAATGTTTTTAAAAATATCTAGGCATAAAGCATTTAAATTTATTGAAATTGAAGATGAAATGCAGTGAAGTAGATAAATATAATTAGGTAATTTATTTTTTTAAAAAATAATTAAAAAATAAGCAATGGGATATAAAAAATTTTTTTAAAAAAATTCAATAATCCCAAATTGTCTGATTTCAAACTTCATGACTTTCAAGTTAAATAAGTTTAAAATAAATAAGATTATTAGGTATAATAAATAAATTATTATGACTATTAATTTCCTCTATTTATGAAATTAAATTCAAAATTTGAATTACTTTGATGAGATTTTCGAATAAAATTTAACGATGGTGATAAACAACAAAATAATTATTTTGCATTAAACTTAATCATAATCAGTAAGAGAACTTCAGATTAATTTAAATATGTGACACATTAGTCTAAAATTTTATTTTGGTTTAATTAATGCAAAGATAGAAAATCTGTAAAAAAAATAACATAAAATACACACATTTATTATTTATTGTTGAAAGCAAAAAAAAAAAATTGGTGGGGAGAGTTATAATTTCTTAAAACTTTGCGTATTTAAGTTTGGGAAATAGATTTCAATTTACTTTTCTGTTTTGAAAACATACATTTTAACTCTCCCCACCCAACTAGCTAAAAACATTATAAAACTATAAGAAAAATATTATAATTATTTTCATAAAAATAGTATTATTACTTTATATAATTATTAAAATGGCAATTAAATAAACATGTAAAAAAGGCTCTTACATTTGATATATCAGTTGATGGTTCATTGTCTGATATTGTTTCCAAATCATCCTCCACAAACTGGATATTTTCAGGCCTAACCATTAGTGGTATCGTAACATGGCGATCCGCCATTTTTCTTCAAACCCAATTGCACCTGCATTTAAAAATCATTCATTTAATATTTACATATGCACGGTATTTTGTACTCAGCACCCTTAATGTTGACATGTCTTAAAGTCCCTTGTCAAAACTGAAGCAAAAACAGTATTAACTTTTTATAGTGTCGAGTAATAATTAAGCGGAGAAAAAGCAAAACGTTATTGAAAAAAATCTGTAGCATCAGAAGAGAAAAAGGCAAAATGAGATAACCCAAAACCAGTTTGATTGCTTCGTGAAACACGGAGATTTTCCTAACAATCACCTTTCAACTTCTCTTTGATTCCTACGCTATTAAATGAATTTCGATTTCTTTATTTTTTCACCCATTTTATTTATCCACCAGTCGATTTTTTTTCAGTTTAGCTTAGTTAAAGAACAGATCACAACTTAGGTCATGAAATAGATTATTTCTGAAGAAAGATGATGAGGGAAGAAATCAAATCTTTTCTATTTCTTTTTAATTTCACCCATTTTATTTATCCACCAGCCGATTTTTTTTTTCAGTTTAACTTAGTTAAAGAACAGATCATAACTTAAGTCATGAAATAGATTATTTCTGAAGAAAGATGACGAGGAAAGAAATCAAATCTTTCCATTTGCGAATTTTTGGTTGTATATATATGGTTCAAATTCCAGATGTCGATAGACAGAAATGAGACCTAAAATCAAAAGAATGCATCTTCACTGGCTACAATAAAGAAAAGAAAAAATGAAGAATTTATTATCCCTCAAACTGGAATATCGTTAGCTGGTCATCTTTATCTAAAATCAATTTTTAAACAAACCTACTCAAAATAACTTACGCTCAACTGAATCCCAAAATATGGAAACAACTGAAATAAACAGTGTTTTATCTAAAAAAGAATCAGGCACCTTCATAGAACTAAGTGATGAAGGTGAAGATACTTCTTCTGAAGATATAAATACATCTATAATTTAGGGTACCAAGAGGAAGAACATATTACTATGCAAGTTTAGAATTGTGTACCAACTAAACCTTCGTACAATTCAAGATCCGAAAACTTACGAAAGCAAACTCCTATTCTACATGTTGCCAAGCAAACTCCTATTCTACATGTTGCCAAGCAAACTCCTGAAACTTAGAAATGGAAAGTCGCTTTTGAAGGAGAAATTCAAGCTCATCAATGAAACGGCACGTGGGATTTATGAGAAATAAATTCGGTCATAGATAAAATTCCATCGTAAGTTTACAAATGAAAAACTCTACATTATTAATACATTAAGGAATTTATTTATTTCAAAAAGAGTGATTATGCTTGTATGTTATCCATATAAATATTCAGTTTATTACACATTGAAATAAATTTGAGAACAAGAAAAATGATGAGAAATCAAAATATTAAAAATAAATCGTAATTTACTCAGCAAAATTTAGTTTTGTCTTCATTAACATACGGCAACCTTAAAGAATTAACGTCTATATATTTCATAAAACTAAAATAAAACAAATAACCCAACGATTGCATAGAAATTCATAAGTTCAATTAAGAATAATAAAAGAAACCGATAAACTAATAAATTTTACTTGTAGTTCTGCTTTTTGCCGTAGCGGGGCACTAATTGGGCCAGTGTTGCTATTTTGCTGCGAATGAAAAAAAAAAACGAGTTAGATGTTATCGAAATTGTTATGTAAACGAGTTATATGTTAATTTTATTTTGACGCAATACTCTTTAACTCTTTAAAACAGCTACTGTTGTTATTCCTTGAGATAGACCATGCTCTATAGACTACGAGAAAAAAAATCTGTCAAATAAAATGTTTCATACAAAAATTTGAAAAATAATTCTCTTAATTTTATATATTAAGAAGAGATTTCTTTTAAGCATTTCAAACCATTTTCTCAATTTGGTAATCTGATTTAGGGAAGCCCTATAACAGAGATTTCTATTTTTTTCTTGTTCTTAGCTTCTTTTGCCCTTATGAAATGGAAAAAATATTTTCTTGAAATTTTACTTTACATTAAATACATTAATTTTTCAGTCTTTTTCTATCCATCATAAATACAGTTAATTGTATGTAATTTCTTGTATGTACAGCCTAAAATATATTTTGAAATATTCAGAAATATTGAAAATTAAATAAATATGTCTTCTTTTATGGTAATACAGTAATTTCTTTTATTTAATCAAAACATAATAACATAAACATCATCACCACAAACTATATTACTGAAAATAGTAATAAAATGAAAAAATAAAATTATAATCATGAGAATATGGAAAAAAAAAATTTGCACGGTTCTGAGAAATTGAAAATACACTAGGAATTTGTTGATAAAAGTAAAAAACTCTTTAAAATGTTTAAAGAAAAATTGCTTTGTGTGTAAATACACACAAAAAAGAAACGAAAAAGATTAAATAAACTAGTTTTAAGTGAATACTAGAGATAAAAAATAGATAAAACAAGAATTTTTATTAGATTCATTGACTTCTGCGAAACAAGATAGGTATTTTTTTATACCTTTTTCCTCGAAAACAACTAAATAAAATTTAAAATACCATATTCAAATATTCTTCGGCAGTATTGATTGTAAAAAAATATTTATGAAATTTGTGTTTGTGGAATTTAAAATTTTGATTAAAATTTACCAAAAACTATCGATTAATTATTATAGTGTCATATTCATAAATTCTCCTGTAATTATAAGAAAAGAGAGAATTTCCGAAAGTATAAGTGTTGTATATAAATGAATTATCAATGTCAAATATAAATGTATAATCAATATAAAACATAAATGTATAATTGATGTAAAACATAAATGTATAATCAACAAAGACATACAAATATTTACAACACTGCACAATTTCCTCGACATCTGTAAATTCTTAATCTAAAATTTGTAAAGCTGTAAGGAGAATTTATGGCAATATTGTAAGCTGAATAGATCACACTCTCAGAAATAAAACTCGTATTTTTTAAGTTGCAATATTCGTTGAGCAGTAATGTGTTATTTTTTATGTTCATTTTGTCAAGAAATTACTAGATTTTTAATGAAACCCGATGTCTCAAACTTTTTGACGAAACTGTTTCCTTATTCATTTTATAACTGGCATTAAACGTGCGAAACGTACTTGAAAAACTAACTCAAGGAACTCCTCTATAATCCACTGAGACAAATTGGCTTTCATAGAGGAGTACTTGGTAACACCAACCATCATTCGCGTTTCATTGAGAGGAAAACAACGAAAATTTCTCACGGTTAGTTCAAAAACAAAGAGATTCTAACACAAGATCTGTCCAAAGCTGAGAATATTTCATATCAGCACAGAAGTCGATGTGAATCGGGAGTGGAATTCGAATCAAATTACTATCGCTGGGATTCGCTTGTCACTTGAGTTCTCCAACAATTTTTTTTTCATTTGATTTAAAAACTATTCGCACTGTATTATGTGTGGAAGAGATCAAGTACGCTCTCTAGCAAACATTCTTCTTAGAATTAAATCCTGGTTATATCTTAAAACTCATTCCCTCATACATCTTTTATTTTATATTATATTTCGTTAAAAAGTTTGGTTTCTTGATATGTATAACTAAGCCTAATGCCTTAACGAAATTTGTATCCTAAAACAAGTGAAAAAAGAACGTTTTTCCAATTTGGCGAAATGTTAGCTTAGAGCATTTTCCAGAAAACTTTTTCGTCGCAAAAAGAAGAAATTTTTATTAATTTTGAGTATTCTTTCTGAACAGTACGAAAGAATACGAACCAGCAAAATATTAATGGGATTCCGTCCTAAGCTTCTTGTCTCAGGTGCGAAATTTTAATCTTCGATTCATTTTTACCTCTAGGCTAAACATTATGCCGTTTGTGGTTAATTTTTAATCAGAACTATGTATTACGGCATTTAATTTTACTTTTAAAACAAGCAAAAAATTTTAGGAATTGGCCGCAAATAACATGAACAATATTTTTCTAAAATGTTATATTCAACCTTCCTTCAAAATGATACTGCATTCAAATGATAAGGAAAATTTTCAGTTACTTTTTGTAATTTTTGTGTAATTTAACTTCACCTTCTAACCGGCAAATTGTTTACTTGATTCTAAATACTTGAGGTACTGAGCACAGATTCTAATCTCCAAAATCGACAGTATTCTTAAATACATTGGATTGAAAAATATGGAATATATACAGCTGTTTTGCATAAAATATGACAGCTATCCGAAATCAATATAGTGGCACTTGATCATTTTCAATTTCTTTGTTGTTAAGTCATTTCTAAAAAATACTAGCTATTCATGCTTTAAGATAAAGTCTCTTAAGTGTTGATATTGTATTTGACAACGTTATTTGTCGTCTGAAATTTTATTGTCACACTGTTTTATTTTGCGCTTGTAAACTCTAAACTGTTTAAAGCTGACACATAAATTATTAGTTTCTCTTTAATTTCTAAAGCAAGAATAATTTTGGAAAGTTCTGCTTTGCAAGAGCATTATAATTGCTATTATGGAAAAGGTTAAAAAAAATTACTATTTTGAACATTTTTAACACCAATACTTTTTAACTTTTCCGCGTATATTTTTAACAGCAAATTTACCATTTGTAATTAATTTTTTTAAAAATAATCAAAAGCATACAACAATTTTTTGCGATATTTACATTAGTTCTCTTTACGGAATTTTAATTTAAAACTTATTGAAAAGTATTGTTTAAAAGAAAGTTTACAAACACATTAAAACCTATATAAAGATGCAAAAAATGAATTATTAATGTGTTTTTATACTTTTTTAGATAATTCATTCGAGACTAAAATTCCAAATATTCTTATTATTAATTTTGCGCTTCATGAGAAGCAAGATTTTGTATTAACATATGCAATCTATAAGAAGAAAACGATTATTCATTTCTGAAAGAAAAACAATTTTAAGCGACTTACTTTTGTAGTATTTGGGTGAAACATCAAAATATTTCATAGCTATGATGCCAGTTCTCTTATCAAAGAAACAAAACGAATCTATTCCACAGAAGTACCCTTATGGAACATTGAATGAAGCTAGAAAATCGCAGAATAAAATCAGTAATCCATTCACAAATGCGAACAAATCTGTAAAAGACGATAAAAATTTGCGAGCATAAAATCGTTTGCGATGTAAATAACTTAAACTTCCACTAATAATTTTCTAACTGGTAATCCATTGCTTAATTGGGAGTAGAGCAAATATTGAATGGGGGATTGCATTCCAAAAACAAGAGTCAAGGCACACACAAGTGCGTGACTGATTAAGAGGCTGTGAACTTATTTCTTTGTTTCAGTAGACATTTTTACGATTTGATTTCAACTATGAGTGCTCCTTATCAGTGGTTAAAGATTACTGAACAAATCGATATCGTATTATTCCCTTTTTTCATATATTTATATATAAACGATTAGATTTTGAAATAGGAGTTGTTGATAAAAAATTATTTGTGAAAATATGTTGCTTCGTAAAATAGAAATAAGTTTCTCACCTTATTCAAAAAATGATAATAAAATGCATAGCACTTTTAATTGCTTGAATACATTTTAAAAAATAAGTTTGATATACTCTATTTACGGATTTATTAAAATAGCTTTTCAATCCAATTTTCTAAGGATTTTTATTTTTATTTTTTTTTATTTATTTATTTTATTTTATTTATTTGTTTTTTAAATGCGTGTGATTTCTGTAGAACAACAGGGTCAAAACCGAAGGTTTAAAAAAAAGGTTTTAAAACATTTTCTTTTTCAAAATCTGAAATGGGTTGCGTTTTTCTCCATAAAAAAAAATTTAGTTTTTTAAGTTCTAATTTACTGCTAGTTTTTAGGATTATGGGGAAAAGAATTTAAAAATAACTTATTTGATAGAGGTATGTGAATAGCTTAAAAAGACGGATTCTTAATCTTTTTTTCTTCATTACTTTTTTCTATTATCAATTTTATTTTTATATTATCTGCAAAAAAAAAATCAGTACACAAATTAGTACATAAATTATTCACTTTCTCCTAAAGTAAATTTGAAAATGAGCAAAATTTGTTTACAAAAGTTGTACTTCACAATATTAAAATAGTAACCATAAATTATCTACCGAGTGAATATGTCAATAAAGTTTTTAAGAAGGAGAAAACACTTAATTTACTTATCTTATTTTGTTTACTCTAAAATCTATCTTCGTCATTACTTAAGCTTTCATCTTAATAAGTGGAACTATTGTTTGGATTGATATTACGTATTTACAAGTGAGTAAACTGATAACTGATTACAAGCCTGAAGGAAACTTATGGTGTATCGCTTAAATGGATTAGTTTTTGACTTGAAACATACTAATAAACAGTGGGATACATGGTCTTCAATAAAATATTTTATTAAAAATTAGATAACATGTAAACTTGCACACAGTTGGAAATTTCTCAGAAATAACAATTTATTTAATTGTTATTTTACCATATTCAAAGAAAACAGTCAAATAACAGTAAATAGGATGGCATTCAAACTATTAACTGTGAGAAAAATAGTTCATTAATTGCCTTAACCTAATATGGTGAAACAACCAGAATTCTATAGACCAATTAGACCCACCTAATGAAGCCCTTCAGTTCCTTACAGCTGGGTACATGTTATATCCGATAGGGCTAATCTATCAATCTCATGACCCTCAGAACGGGGGTTCGAATCCCAGCGTTGACACCAAAATATTTCTTCCATCCCCTTCAACCCACGACGAGTTTCCAGTGTCCTGTGTTCCCCAATTTGTGACCTTGAACTATTAGAATACGATACTCTCACTCACGCATGCATGACACTATCATAAAGCTGTTCAACACAAAAAGTCTTGTATTACCCATATATTACGATCGGTGAAACAACCCGATAAACTAATGAAACCAAATTCCGTGATTCATTCGATAAAGCACAACTCAACCACATTCTAATACCAATGTCCATTACCAAATGAATAGCCAAGCACATATACTCAGTTAATTTTCTTTCATAAGGTTTAGAAACCATGTTAGTTGTAAATGGTTAAAAAAACATGAAACCATTTTCATCGTATTAAAAACCACTAACACAAAACTAGTTTTATGTTCATGGTTTTTTAATCATACTAGATGTAAACGATTTCGAAACCGTTAAGGTAAAAAATGCTTTTTACCGTTAACTTTACGGTTAATTGGATGGACAGACTGCTGCCGGTTATTTTACCGTAATTTTAGAATGAAAATTCTAACAGTGTAGAAAAGTTTTGACTCTTTAAATAATTAAAATACTTTTTTATGCATTTTAGAAGCTGATGAATGTTCCTAAAAATATCGAAAATGTAGTCATGGACAAAGCAAAGGATTACAATCAATAAACATTTTATATTTTTAATAATTTTAAGATTACTAAATTTCTCTAAAAAATATTTACTTCGTTGAAGACATTTAATTTATAATTTAATGGAAATTCACTTAACCTACAATTCAGGTATTGATTATTTAAAGTATTATTAAACAGTAATCGATATTTTTGGAATTGATTATTACTTGCTGATTTTTTTTTTTCTATTTTTTTTTTTACCATTAATATTGTATTTAGGTATCCCTCTAAATCCAATTCATCATTTAAACAATATTTTTCCATTTTGATTGAAAATGGTCGGAAATAAAGTTTTCTAGTAAAAGTCACCCATTTGAATTTTTTTCTGTTTTGCGCTTTCTTACTAACACCAAACTTTGAAACTTGAAAGTAATTTTATGTACCTTATAAAAAAAGAAACATAATTTTTTAAATACAAATAAAAGTTCCTTAGCGTGTTTTATAGATCGAAAAAGCACAGAAGTTTCAAAAAATAAACAAAACTTTTTAGTATTTTATTACAGTTTCTCACACCAGTAGGAATTGTTGACATTAAATATCGAAATGAAACTTGACTAGTCTTTATAAGCTTCGTGAGTATTTTTATTATATCAGTATGCATATATCTCATAGCAGTACACATTAAAGTTGCTTTTGTTGCCAGCAATTATTGGTAACTGCTAAAAGTTAAAATTTTTGTTGTATTTTTAATCTATTCATGTGGATTTGTTTTGAAAAAATAGAAAATCTATTAAAATTGCTTCAAAAGCCACAAATTTTAGTTATATTAAATTTAAAATTTGATATTTCAGCATGTTGTCACTTATGACGGTGTCAAGTTTGGATAGAACGAACGCATATTCAATCTGGTTAATAAACAGCAGCAGTTTCTTATCCAGTTAGTACTTTTTCGGACATACTTTTGACTTAAATATATCTATGTATATATTTCTCTTACACGGCGACAAGAAAAAGCCTCATTACAACTCCCCGAATGGCAACGCTAGAAAATCGACCAATGATTGCTGCTAAAAGTGTCACATGCCTAATCTAGATGAGGTGGCTCAACATATAGCGCTTTTAGAAACGGAAACTGAAATAACCAGAGAAGAGCATTCTCACCAAATGTGATCTCTTCCGAAATTCACCCTATCAGTTGCGGCAATCTCATACTATTAAGCTAGGCAGAAGTGAGTAGTCTTTGTCGATCGATCTCTATTTTAGTATTTTGTCGAAAGCACTTTTTACACGAATTTATATATTACGAATTTATTTAACGATTTTTGATTTGTATTACGAATTTATTTGTTTTATTATTGTTATTAGTTATTCATTGAAAAAGGAGTCTCAGTCATGCTGTTACCCTTTAAGATTTTATACTACAGCACATTTCTAATAGGTTTAACGAATTACATGTCATTCATTTGAATTCAAATTCCCTTTAATTACTTAGTATTTACTAAAAAGATGTAATTTTTTTAAAAAAAATAAAGTTGTTATATGGATTTGAATGATTGTTTTGAATTCTTAGAATTTTGTGCATTTGCAATTTACCTAAGTTAGTAGCGAGCGAAGCGGGCTTGGTCTGCGAAGCAAACCATTTAAGATTGCGTAGCAATTTTCGGGGGTCGGCGAGCGTTAGCGAGCAGTGGGAGCTGCCCACTAGTTCTTTTAATTGTTATTATAACTGCTTTCCCATGCACTAATCTGTATGGCACTCTAAACTTGCTGTTGTTAGTAGCAATTTACAAAAACATGTCAGATACTCTGAAAAACTAGAAAATTTAACTAGTTTTGGTGATGAAAAGTATATCTCCACTGTACTGTATCTCCACTGTATGATGATATCTCAGTGCTCCCAATATAGTATACAATCTACAAAAGGCTTTTTCATCATCGACATTCTCTTCTCAGTAAATGTTTTGCACTTCCTCTGAATTACATATTAGTAGTGACAAGTTTAAACTTCAGTCACAAATTGAGCAAACATTTTTCATACTTCATTCTTGCGTGTCGTTGTTGTTACTCTTTTGCGTAGCTGGACAAATATCTGCACAAAAGCATAATATCCAAGCTATTTTTTGCCGAAATTATGGTCTTATTATTTACAACAGCCATATTTATCACCAAATTTATTGAAATTGGAGAAGCAATTAATTTACCTGAGATAGTGTTCTCAGGATGTGGACTTATATACAGGGTTATTCATAATTCCTTCCAGGGTTTCGAAGCGTTATAGTAAAAAAACGAAGACGAATATGGCAAAAAAGAGCATATGAAATTATTCCGAAAGTATTCAAGTTTTAATTTAAGCAGTTGCCGGTAGATGGCAGTGGCGTGTACCACTGAAGCCAGTTGTAGTAAAGAAAAATGGCGTTTACAGGCGGAGGGAATTATGAATAACCCTGTATATTATACATAACATGGCAAACAAGGAATTCTTTGGCAACCAGGTATTCTTTGGCCAAGATACATAAAATCACATAGTCAAAACTCTGAGATTTATTGTCACTTACGGACTTATCTTGTTTCAATCTAATTAAAGAGTATTAATTAAGTACACCACCGTTTACCCTTTGCTTACGGCTGGGCTGGTACAATAGGTGGATCAAAATGGCTTCATCATACTAAACGTCGTAAGAAGAAGGTTATTTTTTTTATCAAAAAATCGGCTCTTTCTTTTTGTATTTTCGAAAAGCTTCCTACTGATTGATTACTATACCATAATCACGACCTCAACGCATGAATGGAGCTTCTTAACTATTTTGTTTTTCTATGCAAACATTTAATTCAATCTTCGTAGTAAGGAAAAAAAGTGCAATGTGTTCTAACACGTAGTGTGCTTCAATCTTCATAGCAAGGAAAAAAGTGCAATGGATTCTAACACATAATGTGCTTTGATTTTAAACATAAGTGGGGAAAAAATATTAATCCCTCTGTAGGTGTGAAAAGCGGTTTCCGTTGATTTTTAAGAGGACGCTATGGCGCATGAGAAACTTTTTATGGCAAATTCTGGGGGTGCCATCCCCTCTGCAGAGGATCAAAATTGTGATGGTATGTCTTCGGATCATCCTCAGGGGTGTTTCCCCGACCGTCGCCAATAGCCCATCGTGCAGCTCTAGTGCGACGTAAATTAACTACAACATGGCAAATTCTGTTTCAACTCCATAGAAAATTTAAAATTTAAAAAATAGAAAACTTAAAATTTAAATATAGAAAGAAATTAATTTAAATATACTTTTTCTTTTTCAAAAAAACAGTGTTTTTCAACCTTATCTCTTCAATATCTTATAAACTATTTATTGAAATCTCATTTTTTTCGTAACATTATTAAAATATAAAAACTCGAATTCAATGACATACGGTAGGATCTTTTCATCCATTATTTGATTTTAGGTAATTTAATTTGACTTGCCCCGTATTTTGTTTTGAGAATTTTCTTTAAAATTACATATGAGGTCATCAACAAAATAGTTTAAAACAAAGTATGTGCTTTGAAAGTTTTGTGCTTGCAAATCTCTTTTTCAAAACATATTCTACCACGTGTTATATTTTCACCTTTTTTTTTTTTCGCCGACGCTCAGTTTAAATCTGCTTGCGTTCCGATGTTTCATAATAAAGTTTCATTCTTGTTTCATAATAAAGATAAAAGAGGGCAGCACTATAAGCTCGAAGAAAACTTGAACTAGTTTCTCTAAGTGGGAAAAAAAAACCAAAGAAAACTTGGATGAAATTATATACTACGAACNTTACGAATATGGCAAAGAAGAGCATATGAAATTATTCCGAAAGTATTCAAGTTTTAATTTAAGCAGTTGCCGGTAGATGGCAGTGGCGTGTACCACTGAAGCCAGTTGTAGTAAAGAAAAATGGCGTTTACAGGAGGAGGGAATTATGAATAACCCTGTATATTATACATAACATGGCAAACGAGGAATTCTTCGGCAACCAGAAACAAACTCTTCAAAAAAACAGTGTTTTTCAACCTTATCTCTTCAATATCTTATAAACTATTCATTGAAATCTCATTTTTTTCGTAACATTATTAAAATATAAAAACTCGAACTCAATGACATACGGTAGGATCTTTTCATCCATTATTTGATTTTAGGTAATTCAATTTGACTTGCCCCGTATTTTGTTTCGAGAATTTTCTTTAAAATTGCATATGAGGTCATCAACAAAATAGTTTAAAACAGAGTCTGGGCTTTGAAAGTTTTGTGTTTGCAAATCTCTTTTTCAAAACATATTCTACCACGCGTTATATTTTCACCTTTTTTTTTTTCGCCGACGCTCAGTTTAAATCTGCTTGCGTTCCGATGTTGTCTCTTGTTTCATAATAAAGATAAAAGAGGGCAGCACTATAAGCTCGAAGAAAACTTGAACTAGTTTCTCTAAGTGGGAAAAAAAAACAAAGAAAACTTGGATGAAATTATATACTACGAACCTATAATCTTTTTCTCGCTCTTCCTCCTCTCCTAATAAGCACTGTATAATGAATAAATGATTAGTCAGATGCCATCGTAAAGCCAAATTGCTGTAGTAAATATCTTTAATTGCTACCATACCAGCATTTTTTTCCAAATAAGCAATCATCGTGGATCTTACAGTCATGTTTTTTTCTGTCAAGCAGTTGTAGATTTTATATTTAAAATTGTTCTAGAATTATATGGGGATCATGATTTTCCTCCAAATTTCGGAAAGACTATTATGTATTATGTGAAGTTTTCCTTTCGCTTTAAATAATGCACCACTTTTTTTCGCATAAATTGGCGATTAAACTAGAATGTAAGCATTGCATAAGCTTATGGCAAAAATAACGAATTAAAAATATTTTTTTTTTAAAAATTATTTTTATTCTTTCCCAACTTCTTGTAAAACTTTTTCTTAAACTGTAAAACTAAAATTGCTTAAAAGATATTTAGAAAAATATTTGACAATATTAGAAAAATATAGACAAAATAGGCCAGAGTGGATTTTCTTTGATATAGAGTAAAATGTTTTAAGATATCACAATTTTACTTTATATATAGTTCAGTTTCTTCTTTTCTTATTTTGATATTTTAGTATTTCTTAAATGATTAATGAATAATATTATAATGAAAAGTAAGAAATGTACTGGCGTATAAGAAATTGCTTATTAACATGTAGTGTGTTATGCAGTAATAAACTTTATGTGAAACTTTAACACTAGTTGCTAAAATTTACTTTTATTCACTAGCTCATTCTGTAACTTTTCAAACTAAAGCAAATTGATGCTAAATTTGATTAGTCTTGGAATGAAACTTGGTAATAGGTAGAAACTGAAATTTTAAAAAATAAGTTATTTACTAAAAAAATAAAATTAATGTCGACTAAGAGAAGCTTAAAAAATCGCCATATTGTTATTATTCGCCAATAATGTTTAATTAAATTTACTAATCGGTGCTAATTGAAACAAAAATGAGCTATGTACTAGCAAGCAAATTTAATGAATAAACGGTATTAGGATCTTTTAAGGAAAAACCTAAAAAAATTGCTTCTTATTATTGAACTAATTCTTAAGCATTTTAGATGAGAGGACAAGAAGAATCTGAAAAAGTAAGTGCTTAACTCTCTTGATTTAAATTTTATTCAAAATGGGAGTATAACTGTTAAATGAAGTTCATTCTAATTATTTATGCTAATGTATGTTGTACTCCTATATTCCCTTTGATCGACTGCATACTGCAATAATTTTAAGAGAAGAGTGCAAAAGCTAGAAAATATTAATTTCATAATACTATTTCTGGACACAGTTCCACTAGAACTAATAGCAAAACTAAATAAAGCCACCCGACACTTGGCATTACTTTTAGCTGATTAACACTAATGTTATGATAAACAGCTTTAAACTGACTAATAGTTAGTAAAGAAAGAATTGCTGACTCAGGCAGGAGTCATCAAGTAATGTCAGCGATAAACAGCAAACTTTTATGCTTACTTTCACTATCAGTTCTCGCAAAACAAAAGTTTAGTAGTAGTATTTTTATAATGAATTTTAAATTTAGACACTCTTACAATTTTTTAAAAAAAATTCCTTCACTCTGTAATTGATTACAATAAATTTACGAGAACAAATATACATAAATTACAACTGGCGATAGTAAGCTAAGTATATATATAGTAAACACGTACAGTGGAGTTAGAATAAACTTCATTTTATTCACATTTTCAATGAAATTAAGAAAATATAAGGAGTTAAGCACTTACTTTCTCAAATTTGTCCTGTTTTCTCTCCTGAAATTATTCGGATGTAGTTCTATATGTTCTTGTGTGTTCCGCGATGAAGATTTCATTTTAGTTGCATTGACTTAATTTTTATGTACATCCTTCTAACCTTCCAGATCTTCATATTTATCTGAAGCTAAAACCTCTCTGAGGAGAAATAATTTGTCTATTACACCCTAACTTAGGCGTTTTCTGGTCTCCATTTTTAAAATACTTACGACAATTATAAATACTTTTTGATAAAACTTTGTTGCTTCTTTTTGTTTCTTTAGAGATTATATTATTTCACAAAATTGCTCCTGATATATTTTCTTCTTCCATCTGGGCACTGCCTTTTCTCCTCTTCTGAGTTTTTTGTCTTTTCCTTCTTCGGTTCTTGGAAGATGTTTTTGAACCATTAGATTATAGGAAATATTTTTCTTTTCTGTTAATATTTCACACATCACATCGTATCAGAACCTTTCTTTTTCTTGAATTTTTATATAATTTCATTAGTTTTATTTCCGTTGCATGTCAGACCATTCCAACTGAAAATATTTGCACGGGTTTATATTAATTTTATCTTCAGAATGAACTACAATGTTGCAAAAAATGTCGTTAGTTAGAACACATTTTTTAAAACATTTTCTAGTCTATTGATGAAATTTACAATTAAAGTTAGAACTTGGAGACAAAAAGTTTCCTAGATCGAATGCAATTTATTCTCACCTGCTTCAGTTTTTGCTTGGATTTTTGAAAGATTCGATTCTTTTTTAAACAGTTAAAGTTTAATCTTCATGAATTCTAAAACAAAGGTACTTAACAAGAATGATTATTAGTTTCTTTCCAAAAAAATATTCCTAATATACCCCGAAATAGAATAGCACAGATGAAAGCAAACACTTTGTTAATGTTTTGTTCAAAATTTCATAGTTGTAAGTATGTATAATCATTATCTGTTAAACATAGTTATCTTTATCTTAGTAGAGCAGCTTTAAAATAATGTTTCGTATAGCCTTGGCATTGAATTTTCATGTTCTAATAATTGAGAGACAGGTAAGGGTTATTGACAGACCGAAATAAACGACACCCTTATCCAGAATTCGAAAAAAGAAAACGAAAGAGAGTAATTACGGGAAGGGTGCGTGCCCCAGGGCGACGTCGTTACTCACGATTATTACAGACACGAATTCATATTTTGACCGGAATTCATGAATGTCGAGGATTCATGCTTCGTTGGAATTTCCCGTACAATGGTGAGGACATTTGTCCTGGGGCAATAGGAGACTGAATCAAACGATGATATCGTTATTTATTAGTTTTAATAAAAGAAGTGTAGAGTAATTGAGGCAGAAATAATCATCTTGTTTATTTGATAACTTCTGTAAATTATATTTTTTGACGCTTGATTAATGATCATTACTCAATATTTCCAATACTTTTTTCTTCGCAGGATGCAAAAGATTAGATGATGGTTCAATGCTTTAGAAATGTTCTACAATTTAAGAATATTTTTTCGTTTACAAATATTTGGGAAATGTTTTTATGCCTTATTTGATAAGTTTTGCAGATTTTTATGTAGATTTTCATCATTAATTTTTGACGCTTGATAATTGATCATTACACAATATTTAGAATACTTTTTCTTTGCAAAGTGCAAAAGTGTGGATGATGGTTTAATATTTTAGAAATTCTCTGCTATCTAGGAATATTAGTCTGTTTACGAATATTTGGGAAACGTTTTTATGGTTTATATGATAAGTTTTGCATACATTTTTGTAGATTTTATTATTATTTTTGACGCTTGGTTAATGATCATGATGCAATGCTTTTAATACTTTCTTTCTTTCTTTTCTTTTTTCTTTTCTTTTTTTTTCTTTTTTTTGCAATATACAAAAATGTGGATAACGGTTTAGTGATTTTGAAATGCTCTGCTATTTATGAATATTTGAGAAATGATTTTATGCTTCTTCGATGAGTTTTGCAGATATTTTTGTAGATTTTATTGTCATCTTTTGACTATCGATTAATGATAATTACACAATATTTTGCCTATTTTTATTCTTTTAAATATACATAAATGTGGATGCTAGTTTAATGTTCTAGAAATGCTCGACTATTAACGAGCATTCGGACATTTACAAATATTTGAGAAATATTTTTATGCTTTATTTGATAAGTTTTGCGGATATTTTAGTAGATTTTATTGTTTTGTCGTTTGATAAATTAACCATATCCAATTTTTTAATGCTTTTATATTTCTATGCAATATATAGGATTGTGGATGCTGATTTAATTAATAATTTTTTGGATCAGTGTTCCACTTTTTGCAAAAATTTGGTCAATTTCGAAAAATGACGATAGTTTTTGCATGAATAACACAACATAGCTACAAAATTTGAAAACATGTATTATTGTTATTCTTTAATTTTATCTTTTGTAGATGATTTTATATAACACACAGAATGTTATTGTAGTATATTTCTAGAGTATTTTCCAAAGGCTATAAAGTAAAAATAGGAAAGTTATAGCCCATTTTTAATAAAAACATATGGATAGAATCATATTTTGCAGATTTTAGATTGCATTTCCTCCTCAAAAAAGCATTTATAGCCTAAGAGTTCGATAAATTTCATCCGAGTCTTTCTCAAATTTAACACCATAATACAATCCACTAATACAGACATTTTTTCTGGCCTTCTTTTCATTTTTTCTTTTTCTTTCGACATTTATCACAACTGATTAATTAATTAAAACTTCTTAGCTTTTATTCATTCTTTCATTTTAAATTTTGTAAGAGCAATTTAAAAAATAATTTATGTGCTACAGAAAATTTACACGACAACAAGTATTTAATTTTACAAAATTTCATTAACAGGCTATAGTTCACTATAAATGAAAATAATTAATTATTGCTTTGTTGTTGTAGTTGTAGTTTATTTACGTCACACTAGAGCTGCACAATGGGCTATTGGTGACGGTCTGGGAAACATCCCTGAGGATGATCCGAAGACATGCCATCACAATTTTGATCCTCTGCAGAGGGGATGGCAACCCCGCTTCGGTAGCCCGACGACCTGCACGCGAAGTTGAGCATTTTACGGTTGCACAGTTTTAACGAGGACCCATACCGCACACCCTCGGTCCCTACGCAGACTGATCCAAGTGGTCACCCACACGCACACTGACCGCAACCAGTGATGCTTGACTTCGGTGATCTGCTGGGAACCGTGTCTTAACGATCAGTCCACTGCGGGACTTATTAATGCACTTACACATTGATTAAGTATTTTTCTTGTGTTTTTTTTGTTGTTGTTTCTAATGCAACTTGCCACATGGACAAGCCTGCTTGGTGAAACCGAGCAAATTTAAGGCAGAGTGTGCGTTTCTTGTTTTTCAGTGGCGCCATCTATGGCCAAGAATTCGACTTCTGCCACACCATTCGTCGCACAGACCCATTCATACATCCATTCATTCATCCACAGATCGTAATTTTGACTTGAATCAGAGAACGATCGATCTCCAATCCAGTACACCCAGAAGTATTGATTTGTTACGGGAACATGGAGGACTTTTTCGACTCAACAGATTTAACGTGCATCAGTCACATTACTACACAGGGAGTCATCGGCCGGCAGGATTCGAACCCATGAACACTCGGACATGGGCCCGGCGCCCTACCGACCAGGCTATCTCGGCATTTTTCTTGCGATTTGTGTCATATGCAGGGTGCTTCATAGAGACCATCCCGTATATACATTTCTAGAATCCAAATCAAAATTTAAAACAAAAAATGTGCATACTGGGAGTCGTAAATTAATATTTATCCGTTGAAAAAGCAAAACCGTTAAAGAATCTGACAAACAAAAGTACAGGAAACCAAATGTAATAAACATCAAAAAGGTTGAATTAGAGGATAAAAGTTTCTAATAATCGTCTTTCAACTCCTCTGTGCTTTCTCTCTCAATGAAGCCTCGCATATTTTTAAATAAATAATCCCAAGAAGCATGTAACATTGTTGTTTACATTGATAACATTTGCCTTACTGTACTGTGTCAGATGTATTTGTCAGATTTTGGTTGCATTTTTGTTTTTTCTCGGTTAAATATTAATTTGCGACCCTGATGTGTGTACTTTATTTTTGTTCATACTGTACCTTTAAGTACATATAAAGCATAGGTGGTCTTAATGGAATATTTTGTAAGTACTTTTTCACTTCACGAAGAAGGCATAAAAATCAATATTAAACATGAAAAACGAAAACAAAAAATGCTATATTGAATTTTATTGCATTATTAATCTTTTCGTAAGTATTTTAAAATTCTAATGCAGCTCAATTTTAGCAACAATTACGCATTCAACTACAATCACTCATTTTTAAATTTATGGCTTTTATTTGTTTTTAACATTTTAAGATAGTTTAATAGTTTATTAAGAAATTCGCACTTATTTTTTGATTTTATTAAAAAGAATGCTTAGTCCTAAAAAATAAGTCAAAATTTTTTTATTATTTATTTTTGAATACTTTCTTAAAAAGAGAAAAATTCTTGAAACGTTTAACATCAAAACTAACACAGACATTAGACAGTTGGCTTTTAACTGAATATGAATATTGGGCAACATTCTTATCAGTCAAGGAAATTGAGATAATTTTAAAGGATTAGTTAGTCGGAAATTAAGCTAAATAGGTTAGATCCTAACTAAAAAATTTTTTTAAATATTTAAATGGAAAAAAAATTGGCATTGTATTTTTTACTTTTTTACTTCTACATTTAACAGTTTTAACAGTTAGTAAGCTTAATTTTTTCAATTCATTCGATTCATTTCAATTGATTATCAATCACAAAAAAAAGTTGTTTCTGCTTAATAAAGTAAGTCTAAAGAAGAAAAAAAACGCATATCATTAACGATTGACTAATTTGAACAGTAATTGGATATTCCAGATTTAAATATACACTCTTCTGGATCTAAAAATGTGACATTAATGTTATGATGACAGTTTAATGATGCTAATAATATGTAATAGCAATAATAAACTCATAACGTTGATGATGAGCTTGATGAATTCCAAATCACTGTAGTGATCTGCTACAACCCATGACTCAGATAATGCTGCATTTCCTTAATTATAAATACGCGTTCTAGTTTTTTCTAGTTCTTGTGTTCTGATGAGAAACACAGATAAAAATGTTAAAAAAATGAAAATCTGGTGATCATTTGCTCAAAGACTTATAACTTTTATTTCAATTTAAAACTATACATTTAAAAAAAATAGCGTATCAANTTTTTTTTTTTTTTTTTTTTTTTTTTTTTTTTTTTTTTTTTTTTTTTTTTTTGAGTAATTTCTAAAAAGCCTTAATCTTTTATAGACATTTTGAAAGTTTTATGTTTTATAAAAATTTTATTTTTTCGTTTTCATTAAAAAAAATATCTTTGCTTATCAAATTAAAAAAAAAATTAAAAATTGCAACTAACGCATGAGTAATTGATCTGAATAAAGTATTAAAAATATCCATGAATATTTTAATACCAATATGTTATCTTTCATAAACATTTTAAAAGTTTTATGTTTTATAAAGATTGTATTTTTTCGTTTTCATTTTAAAAAAATATCAAATTTATCAAATTTTTTTAAAAAAAAAATACAACTAACACGTGAGTACTCGATCTGAATAAAGTATTAAAAATATCCATGTTTTTTTTAATACCAGCATGTTTACTATAATGCTTCAAGTCGTATGAAAGAAAAGGCGGACTTACAAACAGTTTGATATACCAGCATAAATGACAGACTGTCATTCGTTAGTAAACAAAGAACACCTGTATTCATCCGTTTCCGTGAATGAATAAAATCCTTTATTATTTAACGCCATCTATGGGAATTTATGGCAACTAAACTTCACCCAATAGAAAGATTGTCACAACTTCTCGCTCGAGTAAAGGTAGTGGATGAAGCACGCTTTCCAAAGTAAATCATTCCATCCAAGAAAACGAGTTTGTGTGTGACGGGATGAGGTATGTTTCGGGTAAACGTCTTCATGTAAATTGATCAGCTGTGAGACTGGAATAAAATCGAAAGTGTCAACAAATAGTGAAATTCAAAATTGAGTGTGTAATTTTATCATGTGCAAATTTCCGCTTTGAATACAATGGATACAGTGATTTAAGAATGAAATTTATTCAAATTTAACAACAAAAACATGAAAGGAATATATTTATCGTTTTAGAAACACGGTAAGATTTTTATGCTAATTTTTATGGTGATTAGTTTTCTCATGAATCGTTTTTATTTGTACTCTTAGAAATTAGAGTTCTGTCATCAATCATAATTTATGTATAAACTATTGTGGGAGATTAATTTATACTATTCTAACTCTCTCGTATTATTAATTTTCTTCATTTTATTTAAAAAGATAACTTCTTTTATTCTTTCTATAGCAATTTGATATTTGTTAAATTTACTTTGAAGCAAAGTTCAATACATAAACAAAAGAAAGAAACTTATTTATTATTGAAACAAAATTTGTTATAAATTTTGTTTCAATAATAAATAAGTTTCTTTTTTTATGAATAAAGAAACTTATTCATAAAGAACATAAATCTGATATATATATAAATCTGATATATTTATATATATATCAGATTTTCTTTCAATAAAAAATAAGTTTTATATACATTTCTTCGCAAAATAAACAGAGAAATTACGACAGGTAAAATTTCAATTTTTCTGGAAAAGGTGAATACTGGCAAAAATAACCATGTAATAATAATAAGCTAAAACTGAGCAGCAATATTTGATGCTACGGGCTATTTCCTCATTGAAAATTTATATTTCTATTTTCTCATCGGTATGGTAAGAAGCCGATTTATGATTATTTATTTATTTTAATTCTTGGAATTAAAGTAAACAACTTAAAGTTCGAAAAATGTGAGATTATTATACAAAGGGCTAGTCGAGGTAATAAAAGCTATGAAAGTCCCCGTATTTCTTTATAAATCCTGATTGTGTGCAACAAGTATTAATCAGAAATGTTTCCTCGCTCTTGCAACCGTTTCAGAATGAAATCAAAATCAGATGCCTTAATGGAAAACCTTCATTGTTTGGGGTCAGATTGTTCCGGGAAAACTGCTTTCTATTACTTCAAAGTTTTCATTTGACATTACTTTGATCTCAAGTCGCAATATACAACACAATTATTTTGACTAGTTTGTGTGAGGATGAATTATCACCACGTTTGATTGAGATTGTTAGATACGCCTGTCATTGTGATGTTACTGCTGCGCTTATTGTTTTGATTAACAAAAATCATTTATTTATTTTATAATATTTACGTCATAATTAACATGATTAATCTTGGATGTCACTTTTCAAATATTGTTCGTCAAATTTTCTTGTTGTATGGTACCGAAGTGTCTCCAAAAAGATATTTTGTAATCAACCTCCTATTGTTTTAATACATTTTAAAGCTGATTTAATTAGTTTTTTTATATTTTTTTTAAATTAGTGTTTCATTATCTGAGTATTCTCAGATAAGTTTTTCTAATTAGCAACTATTAGAAAAAAAAGAGTAGGGGAGAGTGGGGGCAATTGTAACAGGGTACGATTGTAACAGAGCAAAAATTTCGAGTGTGGGGTTCTAGATTTGACGCACAAGGTGTATTTAATAAATCTACATGTACACCCCTGATGGCAACCATTTTTATGTACTTTTGAAAGAGTTACATCACAAAAGATATTTTCAAGCCACGCAAGTACTTTTTTTGGTATTAGAATATTATATCGTAACAAAGTAATTTTGTTTAAACAAATAAAAATTAGTAACCGAATATGTAAGTGGACACCTTAATTAACATTTCAATAAAAAAAAAATTAGTTTTGCTAATTAACTAGCATTGTTTTTAACAAATGAAGCTGAAATGGCGTCTTGGGGACAATTGTAACAATAAGTAAAGGGACGATTGTAACAGCTGAAAATAAATAATCTTATGTTTACAAACCATTACTTAACTCTTTAAGAACCACCAATAGTTTCCTATATCATTTATATTATGTTGCATGTGCATTATTTTATTTGTCACCTTTCACAGCATAAATTAAAATTTTTAACCCCTTAAAGTTAAAAGTTTAACCCTTTAGGTCTCTGCTCATTATTATTTTTACTCCTAAAATATCACTACTATTTTGATCAATAAAAAAATATATCACAACTATGATAATATGTATAATTAACTATGTTTTAGTTGAATTTATGAACTGTTACAATTGACCCCGTAAGTGGGGACAATTGTAACAAGTGCACGACTGTCAAAAATTGTTAATAACTAATATAATAACATTTAAAATAAGGTATTTATTTTTTTTTCTAGTAGAGGATAGTCTACTTTACTCGTCTGTCAATTAATACTAATAATATATTGGATTTTTTGTTAGTTAAAAATAGTTAAGTAAAAAATGTTACAATTGACCCCACTCTCCCCTATACCTCCCCCCCTCCTCTTAAACTAAAAGTAATTTGAAATCAGTTTCACCAGATGTTTATTTCCGGGGGGAAAACTCTTCGACCTTTAAAATATTATTTCGTTTTCCTCTTTCGTTTTCTCCTGTAAACTGGCTAAATTACTTTAAATTTTTATTAATTGTTTAACAAAAACTTCAAAATTAGGAAATACAATTTCTTAAATACGTTAAGAAGCAACGTAAGTGTTTGATACTTAAAACTATTTATTATGATAACTGGCCAATATTTAATTTAAATGCGATTAAAAATTCAACTTGATATTCAAATCGTTGGGTTGGATTTTGAGTATTTTTTAGTTATTGTTCGCTTATCATTCAGCGTGAAAAGTCTAAATCTAAAAAGAAAAAAATATAAAAAAGTGCTTTATATATTTTTAATACATTTATAGGAATTTGTAACTAACCAAAATTTCAATTCATTTGTTACTTTTCAGTATACATTTTATTTAAACAGTAAAAGTAATCAAAATTTTGGTTCATTAATTGCTTTTCAATAGATATTTTATTTAGGTAGAAAAAGTAATCAAAATTTCAATTCCTTAATTACTTTTAAATATGCATTTTATTTAGACAGAAAAATCCTATATAACTGAAAGAGTATAAATAGTTTCAATAAATTTGTTAGGATTGACAAAAAAATTTTTTTAATTCAGTACAATATTTTTAGTTACATCTGTACTGTGCCAAACCTAAACATTTGCACCCTAATATATATGTCCCAGTATAATTCTAGTACTGAAGTAAAGATACCATACCTAAATAAAATGGCATAACTACTTCGTGACACATTGAATTATGTTTTGTTATACTTTAAATAGAATTATTCTTTTTAAAAGAACTAAAATAACACACTTATAATTGCGAAACAAAGAAATTAAATTGAATACACATTGCAAATTCGATATGCGTCTTTAAGCATAAGTAGTAAATAATGCTACTTCAGTGCTTTTCGAAACCACAGATTCACTTTGTTTTTTTCTGGCATTTTTAGGTCAAATATGAAAATTACAGATATCTTTTTTGATTTATTATTTAAAGCAGGAAGCGAAGATAATTATTTTGTATTTGAATAGATTTAAAATTGATATTTAAACTGTAAATAAACATAAAATGCACCATCTGGAAGCTATGAAACTACACGTAATTTTTTTACATTACATTTAATTAATAAATAATTTTTAGAACACTTAATCTATGTTTGGAGATTTACTATTATTGGTGAATTGTTTATTAGTGAAAGAAAAAGCAATTTTGTATATTTTAAATTTTAGAATAATAATTCACTTATAATTTGTGAAACCATAAAGGATAAGATGTGAATAAGAACATAAAAACTCCGAATGAAAACTACAGTTTTTCACTAGTGGTTAAGAACTAATTTTTCGAATTGCACAAAAGTTATTGGTACCATATGCAAATGTATTAGAAAACTCACAATTGATATTAGCATTGGGAAGCACAAAACTGGCTCTTATGTTCAAAAGCAAATATATTGAAGAAAATTTTGAATTACAAATTTTAATTTTAATTGGATCATACGTCATTGGAGACTATAAAAACAGGAAAGTGCTTTAAAAAAATATGCTATTAGTCCTTAAAATACAAAGAAAAAGTTTTCAAACTGAAAATTGATTTAAGTTTCCTTTGTATAGTAGTTTTTGTTTCAATAAAAATTTTATACTTTTTGAAGTTCAATATTGCTGATTCTAGCAATTGAGGCCCATATTAGCATAAATTTTGAAAAAAATATCGTGTAAATGGATATAGGTAGAGCTTTGGAGACTTTTAAAAAAATTAAACAGAACTTTGCATTTCGTTAGTGACCTTTTTAGAAGATTTTTAGAAGTTTTTTTTAAAAGAAACTATGAAGTTGCCAGTTACTTTTTAGACACATCATTGGACATTTTATTTATGTCATTTTAGTTGATGCAGTGTTTTAATTTAATCCTCACTACAAATCCAATCAAAAAACCTCCTTAAAGAAGGGTAATAGAACTTTTTTAATCAATTGTATGTCAGTTGGTGTTTTTTGAATTTAGCCTGTATTAAAATAAATATTAATTGTGATCTTTATGATACACCTTGCATATTTTAAAGACTCATTTGAAATATAGTTTAAAATGAAACTATTTCATATTAAAAAAGAACTTTTGCAATTAAAGTGCTAAGAATCATAGTAGAAAACGAAGTAATTTTTTAAAGTAACTGGAACTTTAACCTAGTCTAAAATTACTATTCGTAAGATTTACCCTTTCTAAAATTGCAAATAAATAAATTTATCTAATGTAAAACTTTATTTTCCTAGAAAAAATTTCTATTTTATTTATTTATTTTTATTTTTTATCTTTTTCATAAAATAAAATTTATTGTGAAGCAATTATTGTTGTTTCCGCAGCATTGCACTATAATTTAAAACTCTAAATTAATAAAAAGGATTTTTTGATTTATTCAAAATTATAGGAAATTTGAATGAGACTATAAATTGATGGATCTCCATATGATCGAAATAAGATTTCCTAAATTATCATCTTGGTTATTATCAATAAATTCCCATGATTTAATTAAATATAACGTTTTAATTAGAGTTAATAAAATTAATAAGCATGAATTATAAAAACGCGATTACTCACCTTAAGAATATATTACCAAATCTCCTTTTTTTTACAAATTACTTTTTTGATGTTGGTGCCAGATAATTGAATTTTCGAAAACAACTCTGTAACTATTCGCTCTTGAATAACTTCTTAACTTTGAAAAAGTTTCATTATAAATTTTCTAAAACTTATATAAGAATTTACATCTTGAATACTTTTTCTTTTTCTAAACGAGACTGTAATGGTCTTACTGATTATTTCCTTGCTAGTGGGTGTGGGATTGTCTGCTGATCTATATGATCAGTCTTTATACTATTGCATTAGTTCAACTTATAGGGAAATAAACCTTCTTAATGGAGGAAGATGAACCAATGGGATTCTTAGTTACACATAATTTGTTTACTTCCAAAACTGTGAATGAAATCTTAGTAAATTCCCTGTAAATATAGTCGATGTCTTTTAAAAATGTCTTCTTGTAACAAATTAGAGGAGGGCTCTAATTTATGTTTTTCATGATTATTCCTTTTTTTTCTTCAAAACCAAAGCCTTTTTATAAAAAAAAAATTATTAATAGTGATTCAAAACAAAATGTAAGAGGTCCTTTTAGAAAAAAAATAAAAGTTTCAAACGCTTGTCTTCATGGATATCATTTTTTTACGTTTATATATGTTACCGGCAAAGTATGAAACGCCGGCATTATATATAATCCCTGACGTTTTTAGGCAAAGTATGAAATATGAGAAGTATTACATACTTTCCCTAGGCATTGTATATAATGCCTAGGCATTCTATATAATGCCGGATGCTATTTAGGCAAAGTATGAAATAAACGTCCTGATGAGGTTATTATGTAAATGATGTGTATGTTACTGTGAATGACCGAAATCGGTGGTTGTTGACTTTCACTGGTGAATGTTGACAATCACATAGTCGCTTTGGTGAATGTCCGAAATATTTATTACATCCGATTTGATATTAATTTATTCGTGGATATAATTACATTTATTCGATATTTTAATACTTACTGACGATAGATTAGAAGAAACATCAGTGTTTGGAGTATCAGGCAAATGTATACCGGGCAGTGACCCTTGACCTCAAAAAAACATCAGTGAAGGGTATACCGGGCAGTGGCACTTAACCTTAAAAAA
>NC_092204.1:33539629-33552910 GCF_043381705.1 Parasteatoda tepidariorum
AAGGACGTGGGCAATGTTACATGTCTCCGTGACTTTGGCTCACAGGTGCCCACTGGGTAACGTCAAATGAGCAACACATCCAGCATCTTCCGAGGTGAAGAATGAGAGTTCAAGTACCTATCTTTATTAAAAAAATATATATATATTTTGCTTTTCAGGGTTGTGCTTTCATAAGAGTACGAGAATGAGGTTTCACAGGTTTAACAATTAAAGAAATTTTTTTTTCTTCAAACTGATGATATAGTACATAATGTAATAAGACATCTTCATACAATAAGGACATATAACTTATTTACTTTTGTATAGAAAAATAGAAACATTCCTATTCATTAATCTCATTTTAGCCTTTTTGCAGAAAATTACCCACATCTTAATAATATTAGGGATGTAACTTAATAATCGGTCAATATTTGGTAATTGGCGTAATCAGCAGTTTTGCCGAATATTTAGCTAAGCATATTTTGGAATATGAATAAGATTTAATTGAATAGATTATAAAAATAATCTAAATATTTTTTTTTAACTAAACATTAAATAGAAATAGCTTTTATGCATACTTTTTAAGTTCTAAAATTCACATGCTTACACATTTATTTTCTGGAAATTGTAATAGCATATTAAAAATAACCAGGATTCTTTAAATCATGTGGAAAAGCAGAGTATTAACAGCCAAAAAGCGAACTAAAATCATTTTGCATATACGATGAAACCAGCACAAGTAAAGTGCGACAAAAAGAGATGTATTTAAATTCAAAATTAAGAGTCATAATAGCGTATTAAAAATATTGGGACTTTCTAACCCTTGTAGAAATGGTTAGTAATAATTGTCAAAATAATTTGGATTTGCGATAAAATCAGCACGAATAGACCGCGTCAAAAAGTGGCTCTTCAAATTAGCAATTTGATACGAGCGATTCGTAACAATACGTTGATTTTTTCTACTTGTCAAATAATATATATACCTATATATAAATATTGAGGAAAAATTGTCTTTTTAATTATGTGACAAAAAAAGTTTATTTTCAAATATATTAAAAAAAATGCTTTCAGAATGAAAGAATAAAAAAAAAAAATTTCAATGAGTAATATAAATTCAAATTAAATCTTTCAATAAAATAAAATTTATAGGGTTAAATCAGGGTTGGGTTTTTGACATGACACACCAAAAGTCCTTCAAAAAGTGTCAAAAACTGACAGAAATTGTCAAAACCTGGACCAAACATCTTTTTTGTCATTGGGGACATTCAGTTGGATATTAAATTACGCTTAATACTTACACATGGTTGCCACAGAAAAAAATGAACAAAATAGTTGCTTTTAGTAGTCTAAAGCTTGAAAATAGTAGTCAAAAACTAGGAAAATAGTTGCCTAAATAAGATCAAAAATTTATCAAGAATATGACTAAAATTTTGTTAATGACTTAATTTTCAGTCAAGTTGGTGGCAATAAACGTAAATATATATGTATATATTATATATATGAAAAGTGAAGACTCACATTTGAAATTGAAAATTTTCAACGTTTTTTATTTTTTAAGAAAAAAAAAGTTAAGTGTGTTCAAAAACTATCTTGCAGGGTGCAGATTTTCCATCCAATTTATGCTTTAAAAAAATAATTAAATTTTTAAAAAAAAATAAAAAAAAATATTGCTAGGAGTACAGAAAAGTCTCCCAATAGTCTCCTTTTCCTGAAAATAGTTGCTTTTTTAGCCTTTTCAGGCAAAAAGAGTTGCCATAGTCATCTCATGCCAAATATAGTTGCATTTTAGTCGCCTGTAGCAACCCTGCTTACATTATACTTCACTATATTATATGTATATATTATATGTCATACAAACTATATTATATGTCATGTATAAAAATATAGCCCTAATTATTGAAACTATAAATTAGTTTTTCTAAAAATATGGTAGTTTTAATACTTAATTAATATTATAACTATTCAGTTTATAGCATAGGTAATAACTATAAGTTATCAATTAGTATCAATCTAAATATAGATATTAATTCTTTTTATGCCACAATTTAGGCAGATTTCTGAGATTGAGTAAAACTAAATTGCCACTCTAAAAATACTTCAAGACTTAATTAATTTTTTGATCAATTAACACAATCAAGAGTTGTTAACTAGAATTTTCAGAAATTTATAACTCACTTACATATTAAATCAATTAATAGTCTTATTTTTATATTTTATTAATATATTTTTTACAGCAAACAAGATAAATATAACATTTAACCTTGTACAGTGGGAAAAAAGAAATCACTCTGACTAACTTTTGTTCTAATGATCAGATTTTCACATACTAAGTGACAATCTTAATAATTCCTGGGGGTGACATCAATTATTCAGTGCTAAATATTAAGTTACAAAATCAGACAAAAGAACATATTTTCTCTGAATAAACATATATTTTTTTAAAAAAATATTTAGATTCTTAACCTTCAAAATATCTAGCCACAATCTAAGAAATATGGTCCTCATAATTTGGTCATGGACCCTTATTGTTAATTTCACTTTTCGTGTTTTCAGTCATATTTTTAATTAAGAAATTCAACAAAAAAAAAATAATAATAATAATAATTCACCCACTTAAAAAACTCATTCTGCTCAAAGATAATTTTATGCAAAATATAATACTTTTAATTATTCATTATTAATTTAATTGAGGATGAAAAAATTTTGAATTATGAGGTATGATTTTTTTTATTCCATATTAATCTACATATTTTTCTAGTGAAAATCTAAAGTTTACACGGTTTTTAGATAGTAGGAGCTGAGAAAAATTAAAATGAATTATTTTACAAAAAAAAAAAATAACTTGGAGACAATGAAGAAATATTTAAAAAGGGTGATAAATATTTAAATGAGGTTAACTCAGGATATAAATTATCAGATATATATACGGCCTTTTACATTTTTTTTCAACTCTTTTTTTCCCCCAAGAATTGAGAACTTTTTTTCAGTTTGTTTTTGCTGTTCTAATAGCACAGCATTATAATGGGGTGTTTCCAATAAACTTTATTTTTAATTGTCACTTTTTTCCCCGGGTATAAAAATATAAATTTAAAGTATTAAATTAAAACACTCATTTCAAACATAGATTACTGCAATCTTTATCTAATTTAACTTATAATATTGATTTCAAAGTTATTAATTTCTGTAAGCAAGATATTAAAAATTAAACAGCGCATTAAGTCTAGTCTGTTTTCTGCATTAATTTTGCAAACAATTTTTAAATTCAAAGTAATTATTTCAAGTTGCTATATGTAAGTTTTTTTTTTATCTTAAAAATTAATTGGCAGTATGCTTTAAAAATTTTAATAAATTTTTTTAAAAATAATAATAATTTGCTGTAACATTGATTTTTCATTTTCTTTAATCCCTATTTCTTTTTGGTAATGTTACCAGAGAAAATACATTATTAAAAAGAATTAAAAGGGAGTAAAAGCACAAATGAAGTAAAAAAAAAAATATATAAAACTATATATTGAGTATATAATGCAAAAAATTGAAAAAATATTGATTATTTTGATAGGTTATCTCTTAAAAAGAAAAAGAGTGTTGAAAAATAAATACCTGTTGCGGAAAACTTTACAGCTGCACCTTTCACTTAAAATAGATAAAATAAAAGATTATCAATAACACACCAAAATGCTACACTTTATATTGATAACAAAATAATTTTCATAAAAGTTTCTTAATATATGAAAAATATAGATTTTTAAAATAAGTAAAAAAGGTATAATAATAATGTTATTTGAAAAGTCTCAGAGCATTTTGCTTCACATATTTAATCACTACATTAAATTCACTTAATCGAATCAGCTTTAAAAATATCTTAAAAATGAAAACACGAGATTCTCTGCCCCCCCTACCATAACATAATGGCAACAAGGTTAGCAAAATTCATGATTTTTTAAAAATAAAAATCAAAAGAAATTAGAATTTTTTGATTTAAATTGAATTTTCTCTGAAAAAATATTAAAATTACTTAACATTATTTAAAAATAATAATATAGTTTATAATTAACTGAAATGTTTCAAAAATATCTATTTAATTAAATACAAACTGAATAAATAAGGAAGAGTTTTACAAAGGTTTTTTTTTTTGTAGACCCTAGGCAGCTTGTGGGCAGGCTTCTTTCACTTCAAACAGTGGAGCCACCAGTTGTATGTAACAGGCGGATAATCATTTAAGCTGCTCACATGATACAAAATTTTTGGGGCGTTCTGCGCCAAACCTCTTTTTTACTAATATCTTTCTGCAAGATACTTTTAATAATAACGAATATGCATGTTACTAATTAATTTTGAAGTAACAAAAACGTTGTTTACAAAAAAAAAATCTTATTTAGATGAAATAAAATTGTATTTCAATTCTTTTAAAATGAATATGGAATATTTTATTATGTGAAACAGACTCTTTAAAAATGGGGTACTAAATGTGTGCTCTGTTTTGAGATCCGTACGTGGTAATAAATATCGTATTAAAAAAATATGGAATTTTAAAAACTGTGTGGAAATAAATGCCCTCTCTAGAAAAAGGGATAGAATCATTGTTTCAAAAATTAAATATTCATTAGTGCGATACGAATTTTCCATTTATCAGAAATATATCGGGATATTTAAAAGCTACCTGAAAACCAATAGCAATTACCCGAAATACAATTGAAACACAACGTGGATTTGCAATAGTATCCGCATAAAGAACACGCCATAAAATGATTATTTAAATGCGCAATTTCACTTTTAAGCATAGAAATATTATCAGAGAAATAACCGGAATTTTTAAAACCCTGTAGAATTTAGTAGCACTAGCAATAAAAAGTCAAAAAACGATTAACTCCTCACATCAAAAAGCAAATAATTGATTTTTATATATTGCAAATATTGAACGATTGAAATACTGTATGGATTAATGAGAATATTGGCATATTTAAAAAAATTCACGAGAATATAAATAATAACTGAGCAATCAAAGACATCGAGATTTTAAAAAAAAACAAAGCATAATTTCATAGTAATAATTTAGAAAAAAATGTATCAAAACACTGGATATATTTACAACGAAATAGTCACGAGTTGTGAGCGTAAAAGTGAAAACTCAAATGCATGATTTAAAATTTTCATGTGCTGCATAATTTTTTTAAAAAAAAATATTGAAAAGAGTTTATTCCAACCAAATTTTTTTAAAAATAAGAAAAAGACTAGGACATTATTTTGTTACAAATCTAAATTTGTAAAAAAATCTCCATTCACAGGTAAAATTTCATTTACATGTAAAATATGGTGTAATAGAAAAAAATATTAATGAAAATATCACAATTTTTCAACTTTGCCAATTTTGGTTTCATCCCCCTTAAATTTTCTAATTTAAATTTTGGCTGAAAAATAATCATTATCAAACTTTTTTTATTCTTAAATAAGAATGGATAAATCATGAACATTTCTTTTCACTCCGATGTGCATGAAAAGAATCTTTAAAAATGAAATGAAAGTTTTGTTATTTTATATACATTACTATATCTTGGAGAAGAGAAAAAAAAGTCTTTTGAAAATCTTTGCAGAAAAGAAAACAAAAAAATTTTTTTTTGGGGGGGGAGGGGGGGATATTTCCGTATCCTGATCTGTCACTCCAAATACAATCGCCAAGGTGCCAAGTAGATTTTAAACTTTTAAATTTAAGAAAGAAAAAAAACATGTGAATGTTCGCCCGGGGGTGGCTACAAGTTATACCTTTGGAGTTGGTCTCTTTCTGTGATGTTTTTTATTTAGCTTCGCGCGGGCCACTGCCCGGAAGTTTCCAAGATTTGGCAATTATTCTGCCCCAGATCACAATATGGAAATCTCCTCTTTTTTTTCATTATCCTAAATAAGAATAGAAAAATCAGGTTCATTTCTTTCCCTTCTGATTCGTGAAAAGGTCTTTTAATATAATTATGGAGAGAAAAAAAATCTTTCGCACATTTCTGCAGAAAAGAAATTTTTTCCTTCATTATTCAATAATAATAGAAAAATCATGAACATTTTAGAAAAATCATGAACATTTCTATTTCCATCTGACATGCAACAAAGGCTTTTTTTGAATTTAAGAAAATGCTAAAAGAAAGAGCTAAAGAAAAGAAAACCAAAATTTTTATTTCCTAAAGGAAAATTCTTTCTGAAAGAACTCGGCAACAATGTCACAGCGATTCTGTCATGGGGCACATATATATTTGAAAATATTGTTTTATCAATTTGTAACTGAAAGATTGATGAACGGAAGATCCATTGAATGAAAAGGACCAATCAATCCATTAAGGACCAATCAATATGGGACACAGACTCATTAGGTTTAAGGAAAATGTGGCCTTAAGTTAAAAGAATCTACCAAACATCACTAACTATTAATTGAAAACTTATATTTTCAGGTCTAGGGCACAATTATTCTGATATCTAATGAAAAGCAAATTAGAATATCTGAAAGAAATTAAACAGTTTAATGCTACTCTCAAACACTTTTAGTTTATAATTTTATTAATTTATTTGGAAAAATAATAATTTATGCTCACGAGATATAAAAATATTAACGACTTAATGAATTAAGAAAATTTTTTTAAATAAATTGTTTTCTTTAATAAAGGGGATGATTTCTATAAAAGAAGGATTTCAAATGTTTTACTTTACCGTGAAGCTGTATAGTCACATATGTGGGTGCATAATGAATTTTATAAAAAATTTTAATACAAGCAAAGTGGATTGGATGATTCCTCTACTTGTCAGAGAATAATATTTTTTATAACGCATAAAAGCTATGAAAATTTAGCAAGGAAGGCTTTCCAAATCAAAAACAATAGTTTATGAATAATTTGATAAGATAAAAATCATTTCAAAAAATAAATTTTATATTTTTTGATCATATGTCATACTTAATCTACTAAAGGGAAAGTTCCCAGAATCTAGAGTTTTGATTTTGAAACCTGTAAAATTTCAGTTCTGAATCTCACTTCTCTGAATACCTTCTCTTGAAACCTTTATTTATTATTTTCCATTGCAAGTGTAATGATCCTTATAACTCGGCTGCTCTAGACTCAGCCTTTTTTTCATACTAATTGACAAATTTAATGGCAACAGTATAATCTTTTCGCGGACGTATACGCAGTTTTTATGAAACACGTGTTTGCTCATCGCGTGTACTTATTTTTTTCTTAAATTTAAGTTAAATATTTTTTTTAATAAAATTTATTTACAGAAAAATAACAATTATTTGATACTTTAATATTATTATTTAATTGGAGCCTTTATGTAATGTTTTTCATATAGTTTATTTTAGAACTATTTTTTATCGCGGACTAATCTAATATATATATATTTGAAATTTAACGGAATTCTGACCTCATTTAGTTTAAACCATTAGGTCGTTACGTTGTTCGCGTGGGGGTAATATTTTTAGACTAATAAAATAAATGTACGCTCTTTGAGCTTAAAAAAAAAAAATTAAAATATAAAAGACAAAAAAAATTGAAAAACTTATAAATAATCTGAAAAATATTTGCTTTTTTGAAGCCCTCAGCCAAATTCTCTGAATTATCCTTGTAAGTGTTGTAAGCCTATTTTGCCAGCTTGAAAATGTCGATGAATCCAAATGGTCCAAATTATCCCATTGCTTCATTGTACGTTGGAGATCTTCATAATGATGTTACTGAAGCCATGCTTTTTGAAAAATTCTCAACTGCTGGTCCCGTTTTATCTATAAGAGTCTGTCGTGATCTTATTGCACGTAGATCTCTTGGTTATGCGTATGTGAATTTCCAACAGCCTGTTGATGGTAAGTAAAGTATTTATAACGTTGCTCAAACAATTAACATAAGTAAAAATGTATTATTGTTTAGGAAATAATCTTAAAGAATAGTACTAGTAATTTATTGATTCAGAGTGGAATTGCAGGCACTGTAATGGATTGTGTACTGTACCTGAAAGCTTTTACTGTCAATTTAACCTATTATTTCTATCTCGATTTCTTATCAATTTAACGAACCTCGCTGCTAAGTTATTTCCCCCGTTTTCTTCAAAGGCTAAAAATTAAAAAAAAAATCGATCCAATAGGTGGGGCACCTGGCTAAGTGCATGCCATTGAATGGAAATGTTTTATGACTGATTGCTTATATTAGTTATGTAAATTAAATGTGTGCCTGATATCCTTTTCAAATTGAATTGCATTTTAAAACTATTTGTGGAGCTATGACACCAGTCCACAGTGGATGACTTATTGTGAGGACACACATCCCAGCTGAATGCCATACTCGAGCATCACTGTCAGTGGTTAGTAAGAGGGGTGGGTGACTGTTTTGCTCAACCTTCAAAGAAACAAATACTGTGTGGCGCTCGTTCTCAAAACTTTTACTATAATGTGTGCAGGTTACCTGCTAACTAAAGCCCCTTTTGCAGTAAATCCAAGTGGATCATCACAGAAAGGGACCAACTCGTAGGGTATAGCTCGTAGCCACCTCTGAGCAATCATTTACATGTTTTTTTAAATTGCATGCTAAAAAGGATGGGGATATTTCCTAATCCTGGTCTTTGAGCCAACTACAAGCGCTGAAGTGTCAATTAGGTCTACTTGCAAATTTTTTTTTAAAGAAAACATGTAGGTGTTTGCCCGTGTGTGGCTGCAAGTTATACAGTGATTATTCTGCCACGCATCAGGATAAGAAAATCTCCCTGTACGGATCACAATGCAGAAATGTTCTAGTCTAAAACTGTGCAATCTTCATACGAAAATGGTTGTAAGTTAAATAGTTTTCAGAAATTTAATGGAAGTAGATTTAGCTCAATATCATGTAGTATAAGTATTACCATTATGTTAAACGAAAGTAGTATAAATTTATTGTTTTCTGCTTCATTGAGTCTTACAAGAATGTAGTACAAGTCACAAATTTCACGAACCGTGAAAATAATTTTCGAATCGTTTATCTGTATCTGCCCTGCTTTGTGTAAACAAATGCCAATGTTGAATATTTCCTTCTTTTCTTAAGTAGAAGAACCCTTCGAAGTCTTTGCAATTGTAATGGGTGCAAGCATGAACTGAATTGCCCTCAGGGTTTTACACCTATGTGTAACACAAATGACAAAAGCCATAATGTGGATAGATAATTCTATTACTAGTTTTGGCTTTAAAAACAGCAAATTAAACCAGGGGGTAAAATAGATAAATGATCCTAATTAGGAATCAAATTGATAATTTAAAAAATATCTTTAAATGAAATTTTTTAAGAATTTCTTTAGCTAATTAAGAAAAAACTGTCAATCATTATCAAGTATCTTATTTCTGATTGGATAATATCTGGGTTTATAACACAATTTAGCTATTAATTTAAACCTTATATTAAGGTGTAACATATATTAACTTTATCATAATTAATGGTAACACAATTGTTAAGTGTTTTGTATGTATATATTTTGATTGTCATTCTGATTTTGATATGGATTATAATCTATTTTTACCAATTTAGTTTACCATTGTTTTTGTTAAACCTTGCAACATATCAGTGAATTTCTCTGTCAATGAAGGACTGGCGCAAAATTCATTATGTATTTAAACGATTGTAGATGCAATTTGAATTCAACAGATTTTGTGTGTGACTTTAATCTTTATTGCTATTCATTTGACTTAGCTATGTTACTTATTAATAAATAGGATTTCTGGTGTGGGAGTTGTTCAAGAATTATGTAAGCCCCTATGAGGGAGGAAGTGGTTAAGCAATGTATAAATAAAAAATTAAAATCTCAATCCCAGTATTTTCAAAATTTTCTTGGAAAGCAAAATTAAAAATGTAGCACATAATTACATAATAAGCACAGAATTGTGACCACTTTCTATTTGTTTAGGGTAGATAATACTATTTTTATCAGGTATCTTGATTATATTTCTATGCGGACTTGTATAAAAACTGAAATTAATAGATTTTGTTTTCTTTGCAGCGGAGAGAGCCTTAGACACAATGAATTTTGATATGATCAAGGGTAGACCCATTCGTATTATGTGGTCCCAAAGAGATCCCTCCTTAAGGAAATCTGGAGTGGGCAATGTCTTCATTAAAAATCTAGATAAGAGTATTGACAATAAGGCCATGTATGATACATTTTCTGCCTTTGGAAATATTTTGTCATGCAAGGTAAGTAATCCCTATTCCACTGTTATGTTCTGTTTATAGATAGATTTTAGTACTGTGATTTATGGTGAAATAGCCAGGCATTTGCCTGTAAGAAATGAGTAAATAAAAAAGCATAGAAGGGAACCAACTCTAAGGGTAAAACTTGTAGCCATTTCTGGCAAACCTCTACATGTTTTTTAAATTTATTTTTAATATTTGCAAATTATAAATTCACTTGACGTCTTTGGACTTGTGCTGGCGTAGCATATCATGATACATATAAATCTCTTTATTGATGTAAGAATTCATTGTAAATTTTAAAAAAATGTTTGTTTATGTATTTTTCATAATATGGTTATTTCACATATTAATGTTTAAAAATGTTTCTCCATAACTTTGTAGCTAGCTGTGCCTGTACATTTAAAGAAGTTAATTGCTGTAATAAAAATCTCTAGAATTTTGCAAACACAATGATAGTTAGCCATAAAATATTTGGAGCGCTTGCCTTAAAACTGAGGAGCTTGTATTATGTTTTTTAATTGAACCAATTCACTGGGAAGGATGTGAATAGAGTGGCTATTTAGAAATTTATCGATCTGAAATTGACATGAAAAACCCAATGAGTGAAGGAAAACTAATTAAAAGGGATTGTATTCTGAGTGTAACCCATAATTCCAGGCTTAAAATGGATATCTTTCTTTAAAGAAAGAAAAACTGCTTTGATAGGCTAATTTTTTATTTGCGTAAGACGCTATGGTGATAGATATGCTGAATCGGTCAATTCCAATCTTTAACAAAATATATCAAATGGTATGGTAGTTGCCAATTTTTTATTTAGCTAAATTAAAATAGACGTTGATATTCTAAATGAACATTGATATTCTTCAAAGCCCGTCTAAAAATTCCTTTTTCTTTTATTGAGCCTTGTGATTAGTTATTTATTTGTAAATAGATCTTATGGCGCATTAATAGAACTTTCTCTTGATTTATGTATAGGTTGCTACAGATGAAGATAGTAATTCTAAAGGGTACGGTTTCGTCCACTTTGAAACCGAAGAAGCAGCTAATAATGCCATTGTTAAAGTAAATGGTATGCTTCTTAATGGAAGAAAAGTGTAAGTATATCTATGTATATGTTAGTGTAAAGTAGTGTTAACGCATTTAATTAGAGTGAATTTATATTTTATAAATCTAGCAGCTATTCAAAAATGGTTCTAAATGTTGAGTTTGAGTGATGAATAAGTTGTTGAGTTTTAAAAGATTTTATTTTTTAAGATTTTATATTTAACAGCTTAGGTGTGATTAATTTAGTGTTTAGCAAAGACTGCTGAAAGTAAGATTAAGTGTTATCTGTTTTACTGTTACAATGATTCTTCCTTGAATTTGATTTTCAGATTTTTAATCATTAGTTATTGAATTTGATATAGAGCAGCATTTAAATGAATTTTGTTGTATGCAAAGTAATGTTCTTAATTCTTTTTCAAATTTTTTTTCTTCTTCAGGCCATGTCAGATTAAAAATGTTAAAGGAATTAAAGTTTAAAACTAATTTTGAAAGCATAAGAGAAAAACTATACAAATAAGACTTAGTTTACGTTGAAACATAAAGCCATTGTATAAGTAATCCTGTTTTTTAATTGTATTCTTGCACTGACTTATGAAGGAATGTGATTTCATTTTCAGATTTGTCGGGAGGTTTATACCCCGTAGTGAACGAGAAAAGCAGTTGGGACAAAAAGCTAGACGATTCATGAATGTGTACATCAAAAATTTCGCTGATGATCTTGATGATGAGAAGCTTCGTGAAATGTTTGAAAAGTATGGAAAGATTACAAGTGCAAAGGTATATTTAGAACTTTTTATTTATACTATGTTATTGGTATTTTTATTGCTTTTAGGAATGCCATTATGTACCTTCCCATAACTTAATGTGGTTGGCAGACTAAGGAAAATAAATGTAACTTAACAATTACATAATTCATATGATGGTACTCATCAAAAGTTATTAATTGCATCCATAGCATTCCCTAACTAATTAGGTTCATTAGTCCATAATGTTTGAAGATTAGTATTAATTAAAATTAAGTGTAAAAAAGCTAAAATAATACTAAATAGAACATACTTATTAAAGTTCTGAGACCAAATAAGTAAATGAGGAAAACAGATAATCTGCTAACAAAATATATTTTAAAAGTTACAGAGAATACAATGATTTTGATTTCAATTTAAGGAGTGGAATTCTCATTGCAAAAATTGTGAAAGAGAGGGAATAGTTGATCCATATCTTAGCAATATTCAGAAATACAAAAATAATGGTGGGATTTTAAGTAGCTACAAATTCAATTTCAATGAAGCTATTTTTCTCTTGTTGAATGGCATTTGACGTCGGCCATATAGGCACAAGAACTATTTGAAATGCAAGACCGAAAAAGAGAGAGTTCCCAATTTAATTTGAGAATAATCTGATAATGAAACCAATTCTAAAATGGCCTGAAATAAACTGGCTGTTGAAAATTGAATTTTTTTCCCTTTAGATAAAGATATAGTTTACAAGTGATAATTTTTATTTATGTTACATTTAAGGTAATAAAAATTCTCAATGGAATTTGGTGAGTGATTAATTTGGCATAACTTATAAAAATTAAGTTACAGTTGAGGTTTTAATGTCTATGTGCCAGGGATGAGATTCTTTCGCGGATTTCCGCTTTTTTTTCCAGATTTTTCCCGCGGATTTTCGCTGAAATTTTTTTTTTGTCCAAGTTAAAATGTTTTATGAGGAATTTAATTTTCCTCGGAGGGATATTGAAGTCCCTTTTTCTCCCTCTGAAGTTTCTCTAAAAATCATTTCCTTGGGATAAAACTGGTTGACTTTTATACAGGGATGAGATTTTTTTTGTCTCTCGAATTTCAGCCTTTTTATCAAAAACTCCGATTCTCTAAAAGTTTCGTTTTTTTAAATAAATATCCCGTTTTTTTTAAATTCAGTCATTGAAGTAAAATAATTATATTTATTTACGATTTTCAAAGATAAACAGAAAATTCAATCTACGCCCTAGCTGCTAACCCTTCCGCATTTTTACTTATTTTAGCTATTTTCTCCGATTTCACGCACAGAAAATAAGATTTTCCGTATTTTTTATCCGTCG
>NC_092204.1:33553328-33589518 GCF_043381705.1 Parasteatoda tepidariorum
GGTTATATAGAACAATAGAACAAGGGGAGAGTTAATCAACTATGTCAACCTTCACCAATAAGGGGATATAATTATCGGTTTATTTATTTATTTTTTTTACCCTTATTATATATATATTTTCTTTTTTTTCTTTTCTTTTTTTTGTTTTTTGGATTTCCTCTTTTTTACTTTCTGACTACTCTCATCCCTGATGTGCTCTGATAAGTGTGCCGTTGCAGAGAAAATAATTGTATTAGGACTACGTGAAGACCGACCTTTTGTTTTAATGTCTAATAAATCAAGAGCCTTAAAGAAACTAGAATGAAGAAAAGAACCAGTTTAGTGCAAAATATATTTATTTAACAAATTTGTTCAACCATTATTCATAAGTATTTTATTTTATGACCGCCGTTGAACAGCCGACCCAGTATTTGGGTTTACGACTACTAATGTATTCATAAGTATTAAAAATCTCAAGCGAATTATATAATTATACACATTGTTGATAATGTGGTGAATATGAGTTTTACATTTTTACATGGATTAAGATTTTCTGAGTGCATAAATTTCATTTTCTGAATGCTTAAATTTCATTTTAGGTTATGACTGATGATTCTGGTAAAGTCAAAGGCTTTGGATTTGTTAGTTTTGAAGACCCAGAAAATGCAGAAAAGGTATTATAATCTTTAAGTTGCTATGCTCATATATTTCTCTTTTTAATATTTGATTTAATGCTTCAAAATAAGATTGTTGATAATTTAAATCAGTATTTAAATTTTAAACTACTACAGGGATCTTTCTAGAAATTAAAGGGCAGATTGTTTTTTTAGAAGACAAGGATACCTTCAGTTTTGCAGAGCACTAATCTTGCAAAATATATCAGTTATATTTAGCTAGATTAGTACCCTTCAAAGGGAATCCAGAATACTCAAATATGAGAAAATACATATGGTAATGTTACTCAGGGGGGAAAAGTATATTTTTGCAAAAGGGCAAGAAATCAGATTTTGTAATTAAAAGTACTAATTGCCATGTTGTATAGTTAGGAATTTTTAATGTGCCTCAATTTGTATCCTACCTATTGCTTTTCACAGCTGCAGTGAATTCAAAGGGGTGAATAAAGACAAACTTTTGAACTATGCTTGGTTTCTACATACATGGATGCTGCTCTTTAGACTAAGTCTTCTTCCAATTTTTTAAAACTAAGTTTAGTTAAAAGTTTGTTTTTGAATTAAGTTTAAGTTTTAAAAAATATTACATTTTAATGAAAGCATTGTTATTTTTTACTATTATTGAGAAGCAATCAATTAGTGGTGTCAGTTGCTTTTGTCAACTTAGACATCTACTTGTGTAAACAAATTTTGTAATATTGCTAAATCTAAATATAATTAATTATACTTACATCCTTCCAAATGTATTTTAAATGAGTTATTATTTTTTAAATCGTAATGCTTGGCCCTAAAATGTATAATGGTGAGGTGAAAAATCTAAATTCTAATTAACAAAACACTAGACTATTTTAATTAGTAAAAGAAACATGTTCGGTCTTTACATTTTATTTATAGTGGCTCCCATGTAATTTATAAGATGGAATTTGAGAATGTTTAATCAGTTAGAAATAAAATAAAAAAACAATTTAAAATAAGCATGATAAAGCTATATTTGAAGCTATTTTAAGGCTATCACATCTATATTTTTACGATCAGTTTAAATTCAGTTGTTTCTGTATGTCTGAATATTTTAAATATTTCAGAGTGCATATCTAACAATATAGTGTTTAATGAGTTAAGTCTTCTAAACTCTTTTACGAAAAAGTAGCTTAAGAATTTTATGCTAATAAGCTATTATCTGTTTTATTTTTAGGCTGTTAATGATCTCAACGGAAAAGAATACAATGGCAAAACTTTGTATGTTGGACGTGCTCAGAAAAAATCTGAGAGAGTTGCGGAATTGAAGCGTAGATTTGAACAACTTAAAATGGATCGCATTAACAGATACCAAGGTGTGAACTTGTATGTTAAAAATCTTGATGATTCTATTGATGATGAACGATTAAGAAAAGAGTTTACACCTTTTGGAACTATTACGAGTGCAAAGGTAATTTGTGAAGTGTTCTCTGCATTGGATGGTGCACTGTGTCTTACATAATTTTAATGTCTGATATGTTGGTTAAATAATTAATCAGAAGATATTGTGAAAAGAGTTGCTTTAACCAGTATATTGCTATTATGAATTAGCTCAACAAGATTTCTCTGTGCTTTTGTACTCAAATTTTGCATAAGAAAACTTGAGATTGGTTTGAACTGTGTTAAAATGCAACGCCAGTATTGAAGCTTTTTAAATGAGATTTATCTTGTTACTTTTTAAAGTAAATGTAGTATAAAATTTTGTTTGTGCTAATAACTAACAATGTAATAAAGATATAATCATGTCATCTTATTTATCAATCAACAGCTGCTGCCATATATGTGTTAACTAGCCATTTCCACATAATTTGTAAAAAGGACATAAGATAGTATTTTTTACAGTCTAATATTAAAATGGTTGGAAAATATAAGCGTAGGTTGTACATCTGAAGATATTTAAAAGTTGGATATTTTAGAGCTGCTAATGACTATAATAAATGATAGCAGTGATTTTTTTAGACTTAATGAACTGGCACTCCAATTGGGTTGCCACTCCACAAGGAATTTTGTTTCTTATTTTCGTCTTTTAAATAATGGTGACCACTCAAAGCTCGATCTACGGAATATACAAGGATGATATTTCAGCTGAACTAATCTATTTAATTTACAATAGCATTATTTAAGTCTGTTCGACTATTCCTTTTTTTACTCTAAGTGTTTCCAGCCATTAAAACTAGTATAGTTAGCTCAATGTGGCTCCTACAAGAGTACAGTATTAAGTTTTTCTTAGTACGTTGTGTATAATATGTACAGGGAATTTTTTTCTCCAAGTTTGAGTGGCAACCCCTACTACACTTTCTTGAGCCCAACGTGCAGATCCTTTTTTGCTAAAGACAAGTGCCTATTTATAATGATATAGATTTTTTTTAATTTTCTATTGGCAGCAGTGTGAGCTAAAATCACCCTAGTAGTTTTGTATTTACTCTCGAACATTCTGGTTCTTTCAAAGAGATATTGAAGTTCTAAGATAGTTTTCCTTATTTATTACAAATTATTTAAATAGTATTATTTTGTAATTTTATTATTAGTAAAATTGTTTGTAAATCCCTACTGCTTTAAATAAACTTGAATAATCTGTAAAAATGTCATGGTTTTTGTAGGTTATGACAGATGGCAATGGGCGATCCAAGGGATTTGGCTTTGTGTGCTTCAGTGCTCCTGAAGAGGCTACAAAAGCTGTCACTGAAATGAACGGCAGAATTGTTTCCTCTAAACCATTGTATGTTGCACTTGCTCAGCGTAAAGAAGAACGTAAGGCTCATTTGGCTTCACAATATATGCAACGTATTGCAGGAATGAGAATGCAGGTATGAATCATGCTATCAGTGAATGCTTTTTAGGTTGCTGTTGCCAAAAAGTTTACTTATCTTTGTCTTTCATTCTAGCTTGGACAGATGTTCAATCCTGGAAATGCTGGATATTTCGTACCTACAATGCCTCAAACCCAACGTAACTTCTATCCTCAAATGGCTCAAATGAGAGCTACTCCTCGGTGGACTACTAATGCTCCAATTAGACCTGGGGCTCAGCCAACAGCAGGTACTTAAAATTGTCAAAACAGTCTAACAGTTTTAACTTATTAATGAATAACCAGTGCATCCCCTAATTAAGTTATCAGTGAAAGGTTAAATATGTTGTGTTTTTTTATTATTACTACTTGTATTTATATTTTATTTTATTTTTCAGCTTTCCAGGCTATGCAGTCAGCTCCATTTACTAGAGCTGCTGCACGACCTGCTGTTGCTGCTGCTCAAAATCCTGGTATAAGAGCTGGAATGACTGCTAGACCTATTATTGGACAGCCTAATGTTGCTGGAGCTGCTTCTGCTGCTGCGGGATCAAGGGTTACTTCTATGGCTTCCTCAGGTGTTGGTGCTGCCCGTCCAGTTGGCGGGGTTCCTGTGGCTAACATTAACCAAGGCCGTCCTGCTGCTTACAAGTATACTTCAAACATGCGAAATCCACCTCAGCAACCACAAACAGCTCAACAAGCTGCAGCAGCTCAGCAACAAGCTATTAACCAACAAGCTGTACGAATTGAAGGCCACATACCTTTGACTCCGTCTATGTTGGCTGAAGCAAATCCTCAAGAACAGAAGCAAATGCTTGGAGAGCGATTGTTCCCCTCAATTCACACCATGTTCCCAGACTTAGCTGGAAAGATCACTGGCATGTTATTGGAGATCGATAATTCTGAATTGCTGCATATGTTGGAGCACACTGAAGCTTTAAAAACAAAGGTAGGTTGTATTATTGGTTAGCCAACATTAAGATTTGCAAGCTTTCAATCGATTTTAAGAAATAATTTTCGAAATTAATAAATTTGTCATTTTAGAAACTAACTTCGCTTACTATGAAATTATTCTGATTTCATATGCTCATGTTAAAGTTTTAGTGTTTTGCTGCATCATTACAAGCCATGGTGGTTTTCAAGATTGCATACAGGGGAGGTTTACAAATTCAGATAGATAACTGTGTTTTTCTAAAATCTCACTATCTTTATAATCAGGGTTGGCAGGTTTTTGACATGTGACAGTTTAAACCATCACGTCAAAAACCTCACTGTCGAAAATGTCAAAAACCTATATTCATATGTGAAATTTAATTAATACATAAAATTTATATATTTTTTATAAAGGATAGTGTTTCTAAATATGTTCTAGAAAAAATAAATTTAAAATTTTGAAGAAACACTTATATTTTGAATAGTAACCAAAATCTTGTACTTTTGAAAGCTCACATCTTTTGTAATATTATGTATTCATTTTCATGTGTTATTGAAAATCTGCAGTGATATTATTAAGAAATTTATTTATAACCAAATTTAGTGTATAGTATAGATTATACTAAAAATTAGACATTTTTAAAGATAAACATTAGCAGTTTTGTACATTAGACATCTTTTAAAGAAAAATCTTTTTAATATTCTTTTAAATCTTCTTAATAATCTTTTTAACATAAGACAATACAAATTTAAGTGCTTTCTGTTAAATACACAGAGTAGTTAGTGTCGATTTACAGTATATTCAGCCTATTCATTTACTATGCTGAAAATTTAGTTTATCCAAATACTTGTGAATTTCATTTTGCTGAATACGATATAGTTTTGTTGAATATCTAAATATTCAGCTGTTGAATAATTACTTCTTGCTTTCAAGATATGCATTATTTGTATTAATACAAGTGGAGAAAAAAAAATTAAGAGATAAAAATTGTTTTAAAAAGATAAGTGAAATAATTATAAATAAATATAATAAGCAATGTGAATTATATTTATCATTATTCATAAATATAACTACTTTTAAATTCAAATTAACATACTGGATAATAAAGATATTCGGTATAACATTAAAAAAAATAAGTATCAAAAAAAAAAAAAAATTTTTTTTTAAATATAAATATTTAAACAATTTTTGTGCAAAATTTTTCTGCACATGCATTTGAATATAAATTTCTGAGATTTTAAATCTGTTATTTTACCTTAATTTTAATTAAAAAATATTTTAAAACCTGCTGATTACCTATAGTATAATTAAATTTCAATATAATGCATGGTAACTGTTGGTAGTTTTGAAGTTTATATATTTTCTTGGCAAACTTCAGTTTTTGACGGTTTAAACCAGTATTATACCCTTGTCATGTCAAAAACCCAACCCTGTTTATAATATGCCTAATTTCTTGGTCAACATGTTGATTGTTGCGTCTCCTGTTTGGGGTGGCGCTTATATGACTACTAGTGAAGGATATTCGTATGTATTTGAAAAGATATCTCACGGGAAGTAACAAAACTATTGAATTTGTTAAAAATGTAATATAGAAATGATTCATTGAGATTTTACTCTTGAGACCGCCAGGTACTCACATTATTAAAGTATTGGTGGGAGTACTTAGCAGAATGCGCTTTGTATAGTGCAGGGCTGATTGTGAGTTTCCTGAAATCAAGTTTTTATTTCGGTAGAACTTATTTTCATTATTTTACACAGTTTATTTTATTTGTTTGTGAGGGAGAGCCAGATACTTCATAAGCTTATATTCAGGATTAATAATCATTTTCGGTCAGTAAATAGTTATAATCATAAACTCAAGAAAGAAAGACATTTGTAAGTTTCAATTACTCCTCCGGGTCATCATAGGTATGTGTAAAATTTTAAATATATGTTAAGTAAACTAGGAAATATTGAGAAAAAAGGTAAAAACGGAATTTTGACTTGGGCTCACAATCACCCATAGTGGTACCCGTGCTTTGAGCGAGATTTTACTGTAAAATTGTGTAGCAGTCGGCATGTTACGCTATTCAGGCGAACGTCACATGTTGCTGTTGCTCAATATTCTTAAGAATTAAAATAGACTCTTCAAGGATTTTCTGGAGTACCTTATTCCTAATTTCTTTAAGTGTGTGAACTTATATTTTTATTTAATTTCCATGCAGCTTTGGTAAAAAAGAAAAAAAAATTAAGTACTTGTTATGAATGTCTTGTAATTATTTATTAAATTTTAGGTTGAAGAAGCTGTCGCAGTTTTGCAAGCTCATCATGCCAAAGAAGGAGCCATAAAAAATCAATCATAGTTGCCTTTATGTCTTTGTCAAGGAAAACAAATACAAAACTAACTTTTTTTCTAAGAAAGGAAGTACAAAATTTAAAAGAAAAAAAATAAGTTAATTTAAAAAAACAACCCACGTGGACAGTTTTAATATATTAAAAAGACAAAAAATATGGAATTCTGTAAACTCTGATTTATTCAGCGTTTGGCTGCTTTCTATTTTTGTAATTTTTTTGTTTTGTTTATTCTACTTTGGATGTCTTCCGAGAACTTTGTTGAATCTTGTATTCAAAATTAAAAACCTACTTTTGTATTTTGTGTGTCTCATTTCTTTGTGCTTAGCTGTTAGTCAAGCATTTTTGTAGCCTAAATTCATTGTCACCAACTGCTACAGACAGTGCTGCCTGGAAAACAGAATCAGGAAATTTTACATTCTTTAGGCGAAATCTGGAAAGGTCATCTAGTTTAATTTAGCGAACGCAAAGTGAGTTATTTGCACCTATCAACCCTACGAACGTATTTTGGGATTAAAATATGGAACTGTTAGTCCCATTTCTTTAAATGGGTTTTTTTTAAAAATTGCTAGGAGTGTTGGTGCAAAAATTATATATTTTCGGCAAAACTGACCATTCACAATGTTGGCTAGATTTATTTTTTATGCATAATCATTTTGTAATGAATTGATTTAAACAGTTTTAATGAAATCAAGGAAGGTAACCCGTCAATATTTATCCTCCTACGAGGTAGAAACATTGGCGAACATATAGTTAGCCATGCCGGTAGTTCAATAAATTTTAAGATAAATTAGAATTTCACAATAAAACCAAACTTTTATCTAATGATTACCATTTGATAAACTTATAGAAAGTATAAAATATGCGGTACTATTACCTATATTTTTTCTTGATAAGTCGGGCTTAATTTTCAAAATAGTTGGTAATGAATTTATTAAATAGTAAATTAATTTTTTATGCATATATTTTTGTTGAATAACACAAAACTTGTATGAAATAATTTCACAAATAAAAATCTAACTGAAATACATACCTAGTCTGTATGAACTAGTCTATTTAAGATTGCTAATGTAAAATAATAAAACTCAAATTTTACTGTGGATCTTAGGGAACTGTTCATCCCTGAAGTCCTAAATGTTCCCTTTTCTTAATTAAGAATTTTTTTGCCACGATCTGAAAAAGTAGACTCGGAGATCTGATCAAGCGAGTTTTATATGCAATCACAAAACCAAATGTCTTTTTCTAATAGTTGTTGAGTTTGCTAGCTAGATGAAGTCTAGTAATGTCATTTTAGTGCTTTAGAAAAATTATAGTCGATTCTATCTGGAAGTGTGCACTATTTTTAAAGTTTAAGAATGTATTTTTCGTGCCAAATTTACTATTAACAATAACTTATTTGTTATTAATAATTATTAGATTTGGTGGGTGTAACGCACACTGAAGCCATTTGCGTGTCCAGTTACGTCCAGAAGTGGTTGGATGTACCTTAAAAGCAGGGTTGGTATTATGTCCTGGAAAAATGACTAATGCAATTGTTAACCGATTAGTAAGAATGGGTTAAATTTAAACAAGTTAATAGTGCTAGGAAGTTAGTTCTTCGAATCTATTTTCCGGGATTGGGGGGACGAATTAAAAATTCAATTATACACAATTTTAAAATCTATTGCGAGTATTCATACCTTACTATAACCATGCCTCATAGCTATAAGATTATAAAAATTAGTATGCTTTTTGTAATTATGAATTCAATATGCAATTCGTTCTAGTCTATATATTACTACAAATGTTGAATGTGTATTTGATTATGGTATTTTAACAATTTTTTACACAGCTAGGCTTTACTCTTCTCCTTTCCGTTCAATATTAAAGAACTAGTTAATTTAATTTTTACTAGAAATTTACTTTTCTTTCCAACTGTTGCTCCTTAGTTTGGGTATTTAAAAATAATAAATTGAATAACTTTGTAATTAATAGAGAATTATTAATACTAGATTGCAACTATAATTCGTTCAAAAAATGATTTTAATATGAGACATTTTCATTTTGAATAAGAGTTTCTTCCACTTGAGTTAGAGGAAACCTATTGCCTTGGTTTTTACTACCGTAAAAAAAAAATGTGTCATCCCTGTTAAAAAGAGTTATTTAATCACTGGATGGAAGGATTGGAAATTTTTTTTTTTTTTTAAACATTGAAAATGTGTATATATTTATATAAATCTAAATTCATATTTTAAAATTCCTTTTGATATTATGTAGTGGAACGTACTCTATATTAAAAAAATCTTTCATTTTTAAACAAAGATTATTTAAATTCTAATGAACTAAACATTTATTATTAAATTTGCTTAAAAAACACAATTTGTTCTTTATAAAATGTTTTACTTGAGCCAAATGTCTGCCAGCTAAAATATTTAATTTCATAATAAAAATAATCATAATAGATATGAATTTATAGTGTCCTTGGACGTCAAATTTATGTTCCCCTCAGCTGAATGCCTGAGACCTTTGCTCATTTCCTCCCTCTGTATTTCAAAACAATTAAAATCTGATTAGTTTAAAAAATAATCAGATTTTTTTTTTTGTCTTTTTACTTAAGCAAAAAAAAATGATAATGAGTTAGGGTTGTAATGATTAAAAATATCAGAATCGATAAATATGATTAAATAATATTTTCTGTTTTCTCTACTTCGCTATAAAATGGGAAATTCCCCTTTTCCATTTGCGTCATTTAAAAGGGAAAATTCCCGATTTCTATTTATTAGTTATATATTTTCCTGTCGAGTGTGTAACTGTTAAAACATAGCCACGTTATTCTAGAAATCTCCCTGAAACAAGAAAAGTCATTCATTCTTTGGTGTGTATAGTTATTTTATTTTGTCCTAGTTTTGAAAAATAAGTATTATATTCTTTTTTTAGAGCTTCAATTTAATATTTATGTCTTAAAATAACCTAAATATATGTTCCAGCAGTTAGTTAATAAAAGTTATCGTTAATTTTGTACCGTAAGGAATATATTTGCTGTTTAAATTCGATTTTATGTTGAGCTATTTGTAGTTCAACAGATACTTAATAGAAATTATCACCAGTTGGTATTGTAAAGAATATGGCTATTTTATAATCTAACAAGACACATCTATGGAATGCGCCGAATATTCGGTCTCTCTGTGGAATATTCAGTTAGGTAAACTGTTATTCGGCTTATCGAATATTAAATCAGATCAATTCAAAAATAAAAGTAACAATGCTGTTTTAAAACCTGTAGTTTTATATAAAATTAATTTTATATTTTTGACTGAAAGAAAATTACAGCCTGTATGATTTGATTACTTGAGGGAAAATAATTTGATGGTGTTCTACATAGACAGGTGTGAACTTAAACAGGGGATTTTTATTGTTTTCACTGTTAGGAAAACAGGTGATCAACATACAGAGGTGGTCGACTTAAAAAGGTTACACTGTATTAGGTAGTATATATTAAATTAGAGCAATTTTTAACTCGTACCTGTCTTAAAATTTATGAAGTAATTCATTCCTTCAAAATTTTAAAATATTTCAATGTATTTTTTTTATTAGAAGCAGTTATAAAATTATTTCATATGATTTTTTCTTCAAATCGTTTCATAGGTCGATCAGAGTTAAGATGTAAATAAATAATAAACTAGGGTTATTTAAAAATTATATCCTTTATATATATATATAATCATACCGTTATTACATATAATTTTTGAAAAAGCCGATATATTATTTTATTATACCTTTTTAATGTGTGGAGTCCATTCAATAAATAAAATTTTGTTACTCATATTATGGTTGTTCGTATTTTAACAATGGTCTTTTATTTATTTTTAAATCATTTATTTGGTTTTTCTGTTCACTTTAAAAATCAACTGTGAAAAAAAAAATTATAATTTTAGAAAATTTTAAACTCATAATATTAAAAAAATAGAATTTCCGAAATTTAAAATTAGGAAAATTAAATTGCACTATAACAAGAAGAATAAAATTATTAAGAAAAGAAAATCAATGAAATATTTTATAAGTATAGGTTCTAAGTTTATCATGTTAAATTAAGCTAGGATTTATTTTCCAACTACTCATCTGAGTTGGCCGTAGATTACAGTAATCGATTACAACTGTAATTGCTTACAGATAATTACTGCTATGTAATCATGATTACAAGTAATCATAATTTTTGATTACATCAGAGTAGAGCAAAAATGTAATCGATTACATTTTTCACTTGCAGTAATCAATTATACTTGTAATCATGATTACAATACTCAATTACTTCTAATCATAACCAATTGCATAACCAATTACTGTATATAATTACTGAAATCAATTACTTGTAATAGTGATTACAAGATTATGATATATGATTTATTTATGAACAATACATATATATATATGTACAATATATCTATATAGATTTACACTATATGTATGTCCAATGTATGCATATATTGTACAGATGTATATACATATAGTGTACAGATGTACTTTCATATAATGTACATAATGATGTAATGTACATATGATGTAAAATGCATATAATGTTCTTGTAATGTACGTATGTGCATACATATATTGGTCAGAAATCTTTCATACAAATTTTACATGTGTACATACATGTTAACCCGATACATACATGTACAATATGTATGTTTCCAATAAATGTATCCACACAATACAATACATGTATGTTCCATCTATGCATATTCATATGTACTATGTATGAATGTATGTACATACTTACATACATTATGTGCAATACATTTATGTCTAAATATATGTACAAAGCAATAAATAAAATGTTAGTTAACTTATAAGGACTCAAACAAGATAAAAGACGAAATCAAACGATATTTAAGTTTAGTTTTCAGCTTTAATTGTTCTATATTATTTTCAAATTGTTTGAATATAATATAATTTTCAGGTATTTTCTTAAAATGTTGATGTTATTTTGTTATAACATAATGCACAGAATAGAAATTTTTAGATGGGGAAAAAAATGGTTAATTTTATGTGTAGAAATAATATTTAGGGATTTAAAATAAGATTTTCCTTTGCTTTCCAAAAAATAAGAGATTGAGTTTTATATATCTTAAAATAAATTTTTAAAACGAAATTTAAGAACTTAACTGTAATAATCTTTTTTAATGCATGCATAATGTATGTGTACATTGTAAATACATATATTTAAATGTACACATGTATTTATACATAAATGTAATTTCGTTTATGTATACGTTGTATGTACATACATACATTGTACATCCTACCATTTTTTGTGCATCCATACATTACATGTGCATATGTATTAACAAAGTATGTAGTTATATAAGTACATATGTTGCCTGTACGAACCATATATCAATGTAAATGTACATGCATGCATTTTATTTACGCAACTATGTACATATAATGTAGCTATAAACAACATTCTTACCATGTATGTACTTACGCACATGCAGTACCAGTCAAAAGTTTAGACTCACTCTTGAATTTTCAAAAATGGACTAATAACAATGTTTTTAAACTGAAAATCACAACAAATTAACTTTATTTTTACAAATATAGGTACACTTATGCGATAAGGTATGCTATAATTCATATGGTATGCTATAATTTTGTGTATTGCTTATGAATTCGTCCAATCTTGGATTCTTCGAAATATAATCCTTCAGCTTTAACCACAGCAGTGCATATTTTTGGTATTCTTTCTATTAGTTTTTGCAATGTTCTAGTTGAGATCTGATTCCAGAAAATAAGTAAAGATTCCCAAAATTTCGTTTGATTGGTACATCACATTTTTCTAACTATTCTATTTAGTTCATCCCTCAATAGTATTAATATCTGAGGATTGAGGTGACCTATCCATGTATTTCAATACTTTTTTCTTTCAGTACTTTTCTTTTGTTGCAATGTAGTTTCTACACAATTTTGATGAATGTTAAGGATCGTTATCTTGCTGAGAAACAAATCCTTGACCAACGATTCTCTGTCCACGTGGAAAAGCGTAGCTGCAATATTCTGTGATAATATTTTTTATCTATAATTCCCTCTATTCTTATAAGATCTCCAACTTAGTCTCCGGTAAAACAACACCAAACTTTAACTGAACCTCCACCATGCTTAAAAGTTAGTAGTATTCATTTGTCATATGTTCACCAACTAAACGAAGAATATACTGCCTTCTTTTTCTGTCCCTCAGTGGACTGATCATTAAGACACGGTTCCCAGCAGATCATCGAAGTCAAGCATCACTGGCTTTCAGTCAGTGTGCGGGTGGGTGACCACTTGGCTCAGTCTGCATAGGGACCGAGGGTGTGCGGTATTGGTCCTCGTTAAACTGTGCTACCGTAAAGTGCTCGACTTCGCGTGCAGGTCGTTGGGCTACCGAAGCGGGGGTGCAATCCCCTTTGTAGAGGATAAAAGTTGTGATGGCGTGTCTTCGGATCATCCTCAGGGATGCTTCCCAGACNTGTGCTACCGTAAAGTGCTCGACTTCGCGTGCAGGTCGTTGGGCTACCGAAGCGGGGGTGCCATCCCCCCTGTAGAGGATCAAAATTGTGATGCCGTGTCTTCGGATCATCCTCAGGGATGCTTCCCAGACCGTCGCCAATAGCCCATTGTGCAGCTCTAGTGCGACGTAAATGAACTACTACTACTACCTTCTTTTTCTTCCAAACAGCTCAAATTTTGACACGTCAGTAAAAAGCGTTTGACCACTGTTCTGAAGACCAGTTAACATGTTTTTTTTTTATCTCATTTGCAGTAGATTTGTTTCTTCAAAAGAGGTTTTCTATCAGCTGCACAATCTCTGAAGCCATAGTTACGAAGTGGTTGTTGTACAGTAGTTAATTGACACAGTTTTCTGCCTAGTAGTAGCATTCATTTTCTCACTGATTTCTGGTGTTGTTCGAGAGCGCTGCGGCTTACTTTGAAATGCAGATAAACTTATCCTCACGTTTCGACATTATTCTAGGTCTCCTTGATCGTTGATGGCTCTTATTTTGGTCAGTTTCTTTCTTCTGTTGCTAAGTTCTGACAACTGTGGTGTGGGAAACATTAGTTTTTAAAGGCAATTTGTCTACTTTAATAGCCTTCTTCATGAAGTGCACCCCTCTGCAGAGGATCTAAATTGTAATGGCATGTCTTCGGATCTTCCTCAGCGATGTTTCCCAGACCGTCGCCAATAGCCCATTGTGCAGCTCTAGTGCGACGTAAATGAGCAACAACAACAACAGTCATGAAGTGCAATAACAACTACGCCGATTTTTACGCTTATATCGGACATTTGACCCATATTTCTGTAATAAATTATATAAAAATTGTTAACTTCTGTTTTTAATAAGTCCAAGTTATTCTGGCAAATTAAGGCTATTATATCACTATTTTAAATGTGTTATGTACATGAAACTAACTTATAATGAACCTTACAAAAGAAGATGAAAAGTAAATTTCTAATAAACTAAAAATTAATGAATTTTTTTAATTAATTTATTACACTTTGTTGTTCTAGTTAATTTACGTCGCACTAGAGCTGCTCAATGGGCTATTGGCGACGATCTTGGAAACATCCCTGAGGATGATCCGAAGATAAGCCGTCACAATTTTGATCCTCTGCAAACGGGATGGCACCCCCGCTTCGGTAGCCCAACGACCTGCACGCGAAGTCGAGCACTTTACGGTAGAACAGTTTAACGACGACCAATGGATGGTGTTTTCTACACTAGGGAGCGCTGCAAGCTCGGGACTGCCCAAATTTCCGGGTTACTGTTTCAGTTGTATTTTAAAGCCATTTGGCATCATTGTGTTTTGAGAGGAAAATGGAAAACTGAAATNTTTTATTGAAAACAAAATTATTCGTTTGAAAACATCGCCTATCAGAATAACATGTAGTAAGCAGCTGCAAACTTTTTAACCGGAACTAGAGTAGGTCTCGAGCTCGAGATTGTTATTGTTTACATTTCTATTGAAAACACCATCCATACCACACACTGACCGCAGCCAGTGATGCTTGACTTCAGTGATCTGCTGGGAACCGTGTCTTAACGATCAGTCCACTGCGGGACTACACTTTTTTTAGAATAAGTATTTCAACGCATTTTCGTTCATTTCGTAATCAACTACAGAATAGATACAAAATGAAAAATAATGAACAGTTTTAGATGGAAATAGCATTTTGTGAAGTTTGTTGATGTTTATGTTTGATAAATTACATCTTTAAACCAGAAATATGTATGAAAGCCAGAAATAATCCTCGAAAACAACAATTTGAGAACAGGCATATATTTATAGAATATATAAATTTATATGCACAGCAAAAAATTTTTATAATTGAAAACCGAGGCCATCTTCATCAGACTTGATTTCATTGACGAGCAATTTTGGCTTGTCAAATATTCTGCTGTTTAACACATGTTAAATAAATGAGCACATTATTATTCTTTGCATTTCTTTTTTTTTTTTTCTGAAATTATTTTGAGACGATCTCATAGTTTTAGCATAGAGCTTTTTTGCTTTTCGCTTGTATTCTCTGTAAGATAAAATTATCATGAGTTAATAAAAATCTTGCACATTTCTGATTTTTTGATATTTCACTGCGTATATAAAAGAGATTGATGTTTTCGGTGAAATTTCAGAACGTATGTTGGAATTTCAGGGCATTTTCATTTTTCAAAGAGATTGAAAGTTTCTGGTGACAACTTTTGAAATTCGTGGACTGTCCCTAACATTTGAAGACGTCTTGTCACCTTACCATAAAAGGTAGCATTCATAACCGGTCTACCTAACTAATTAAAACCGGTGTGAACGCTTCTAAGCTTCGCAATAAATTCTGTGACATTACTTTCAGCATATACTCTGTATGTTAAATGACGAGTAATAGTCATAAATCTAGTGCACCAAATATTTAAAAAAAGAAAACATCGAAAAAAATTTTTTTTTTCTTCTTCTAGAGCAGGGATGGGCAAACTACGGCCCGCGGGCCAACTGTGGACCGCCGGAAGGTTTTATCCGGCCCACGGATAGAATTTTAACTTGCCGATCCGTGGCGAATATAAACAAGATATATTATACATCCATTATTTTGTCTACTTTGTTTAAAGCTATTTTTACTCTTTCTTTTTAACAAAGTACTGATAACTTTTTTACTTTCTCTATTGGTGGAATTGATGGAAACAGTTCGCACAGATAGCTTCAATTAGCAAAATGTTGAAACCAGAAGTTCTTTATAGAATAGCCGCAGATTAGATCCTAAGAGCGTTTGTCTTTCTGGAGGAGCAAACATATGGAATCTGGCATATGTGGATTGTGTTTCACCCGTGGCAAACAGCACATTTTAAGCTCCAACGAGCGGATTTTTCTGCCGGTGTGAGTTCTAAGATTATTATTGAGTATGGAAAGATTGCACACTATTTTTGTTTCTAAACATGTCAAAGTTTGATTTTTGCAAATCATTACCAAAAGCAAGTCTCCAAAATTTAATATCTCATGCCCAGAATATCAGCGCCATGTTTGCTTCATCTTATTTATGTGAACAAGTGTTTTCAACTATGAACTTTAGAAAAAATCATTTGAGAAGTAGGCTAACAGACAAACTTCTAAAAATGAAATCTCAATTTCGTTCATCTCTTTAAATGTTTAAATCATAACTTCTATATAGTTTGTTACTCGGCCCACCAAACGTTTTTCTCTCGATTTTTTACCCTCGACTAAAAAAGTTTGCCCATCCCTGTTCTAGAGGGTTTGTCCAAAGAGATCCAAGGTCTATTTTTTCAGAACAGGTCCACTTTGGCGAACACTTCTTACGTGTTAGTGAAATTTTTTGAAAAAAAGATTTTAAAAAGATCCTGAACTTACAATTATCTCAATATTCCGTGGAGTGAAGGCTGCTATTTGTAAAAATATAATTAAAAAATTTATGGATTAAAAACTCCCTTTGTTTCAGGAATTATGGATAGAATTTGCTGCATTGTTGATTTTGAAGGCTTTTGGGTGAACTCTACGTTTTTGGCGAGAGAGATAGGGTGGATCAACATCAGCACTGGCATGTCAGGGACTGTTCGATTTGATTTGCGGGGTTACCAACGATCCTTACCAGATCTAATGAACTGTGACTATATTACTGAAAATATCAGTGGCTTGACATTTGAGCCGATGTTAGGAGAGCCGACCATATCGCCTCATCTTCTGGATGGCAAGATACGTGAAATCTATAGTAATTGCAGAACTCCCTACAAGCATGTAATTGCTTACAAAGGAGGACATGTTGAAAAGGACGTTTTGGAACGTCTTGGCATACCATGTATCAATCTTGAACTTTTTAACTGTCCCAAGTTTGAGCAGATTAGTAGAGGAAATTATCAAACTTGTGGTTTTCACAAGTATAATGGCCACTGTCCACTTGCTGAAGTCCATGCCTTCAGAGCCTGGATGTTAGCTCGTCTTTGAAGTATTAATACATAAATCGTAGTAACAAACTACTTTTTTGTTACCTGTCATGATTATAGTTATAACCTAATTGTAATTTTAATTAACTGTTGTTGTCTTAAATAAATAAAACTAATATTTTACTGTATCATATTGGTTAGTTTTTTATTCTGTTCTAACTCCACTTTTTTATTTATTTTTTAAATTTACACAAACTGACCTATCACATATTTGTCAATCAAATAAGTAAAATTACTTTTGGGACAGTCAATAAATGATGCCACTCTTGGTGGGGTTGTGAAACTGAGTTTAAGACAAGGAGGGACAAGAGTAGCAAGCGTGATATCACACATTTAAAATCGGCAGATTAAAATACAATTTTCTTCTGACGATTTTATTTTGTATATATATATTGATTGAAAATACAAATAGTTTTACTTATTTTCTATTTATTTGGTATTGTATTTCTTTTTCAGGTTTTTAACCTTAATTTATTTTCATTAATTATTTTTTAATTCTAGCTTTGTAATCTATTTTAAGTACAGTAGGGAACCGATTATCCGGAACGATCGTGCGATCGGGACCATCACTATTCCGAATATCTGGTTTTTCCGGTTTTCTGAATCGCTACAAAAAGCCGTTTTTTTATTGTTAAACCCAACTAAAAAAAAATTTTTTTTTTTGAAAATAATCTCAAAAAGAAGAAAAAACGATGGAGTAATACACTAATGATTATTTCCAAAAAAGAAAGAAAAATCCTAAAATCTTGTGAGGAAAAAAAATTTTTTTTTTAAAAAATGGTGGAAAAATTTATCGAATTTCGTTCCGGTTTTTTGGTTTTCCGGTTTTCTGATTTCCGGATAACGGGTTCTGTACATGAATCTTTTTCCTTCGGTACAACGTGTTAGAAAAATATTAAGGCGAGTCTTTTTCACAACATTTGAACACTCTTAAAAGATAAAATAAAAATAATTGCAAAAAAGGGCAAATCAAATTTCAAGTTAAATACTATTGTTTTCAATTTTGTATCAATGTTTCATTACTGTTCTGTAATTAAGATTTTTGCTTTAGTACACAAATAACACTGGGGAACAATTTTTTTTCTGTTGCTTGAGATATTTTAACAGGCCTTAGATATTTTTGTATCAGTAGTTTCAAACTTGCAATCGGCTTCTCTCTCCAAGGCAGAGTTTTTTTTTTAATGACATGTTTAGTTTCTTTCTTTTTTTTGTTGAAACGCACAAGTTTAAAAACGTTATATAAGTAATAGGGGGTCACACAGATCTTGCAACAAACTTCTAAGAGATTTATGGCACATCATCAGGATAAAATTGCCGGAAATGTTATACGCCGCTACGGGCACATCCCTATTATGAACTGCTCCTTCTTATGCTTCTGAACAGGTCATAATATGGAAGCGCTCATAGCCGCGTACTACGACATTTTCGGGTATGGGTTTCCACACAGTGTTAATCCTAATAATGTACCATAACTCCTTTACAAGTTTGTCAAAACATCTACGTGATCCCATTGTTATATATAACGTTTGTAAACTTGTACATTTTGACCACAAAATAAACGAAAAATATCATTTTTTAAAAAAAATCTGTAACTTTAGGAACAAAACTAATGTCAGATGTGAAATTCCCACACCCGGATTAGGAAAGATCAAGTATTTGTATAGATGCAACAAAGAATTTGTTTCTTAGTATAATCATTGTCGTTATTAAGCTTACAAATATTAATAAAACACACAGTTAAAGTTTAAAAATAAAATATGAAGTGTGATCTATAACGTAGTGTTTTATTTTTGAAAAGCAAATACTGCTTGTCCCGCAGTGGACTGATCGTTAAGACACGGTTCCCAACTGATCACCGAAGTCAAGCATCACTGGCTGCGGTCAGTGTGCGGGTCATTGACCACTTGGATCAGCCTGCGTAGGGACCGAGGGTGTGCGATATTGGTCCTCGTTAAACTGTTCTACCGTAAAGTGTTCGACTTCGTGTGCAGGTCGTTGGGCTACCGAAGCGGGGGTGCCATCCCCTCCGCAGAGGATCAAAATTGTGATGGGTTGTCTTCGGATCATCCTCAAAGATGTTTCCCAAACCGTCGCCATTAGCCCGTTGTGCAGCTCTAGTGCGACGTAAATGAACAACAACAGCAAATACTGCTTATGTAAAATAGTTTGACTTATGGACTCGGAGGGTTAGGAGGTATGCCGAAATGTGTCACTCGGTGACAAAAGAGAAGGTCAAAATATTAAAAAAAAGAAAGAAAATTTATCTTTAATTTATGAACAGCCTCTATTAAAATAAGAGTGATTAAATATGAATTTACCAAAATCACATTACTATGTATTAGTAGTTTGAGCTATTGTAAGCGAATTCGCCGCATGTTGCAGATTTTTGCTGCAATGTATCTTATAGTCAATTTTAATTAAGTATTCTTTGATAAAAAACCTAGCGTTTAAATTAATACCCTCTTATCAAAAAAGTATACTCTTTTTTCTTCTTTTTTTTTTAACGTTAACTGCGTTTTTCTTAGCTCGTTTTCACGTGGAAATTTTTTCTTCGGAATTTCGACCACTTTCTGACTAGATAGGGCTCTCGAATACTCTACTGTGCAATGCGATACTACCATGCACGTTTAAATTGCTTTATTGCCGCTGCATGATTTTAGCGCCAATAGGAATTTACTTCAAATCAAAATTTCGACTAGCTTAAGTGCTCAAATTTACTATGAAACTCTGTGCTGAATAACAATATAAGTTCTCATTACTTAGTGATGGTTCAATTCCGATCAGTTTTCACAATGCGATTAATTTCGGTTTTATTCGAGCACTAAAATTTTGTGTGTATCCTGTGCTAGATGACACCACAAGTTTCATTCGTTTTTAGATCACTACAAACAAACTTTATCGTAAAATTACCGTCAAACGGGGTGACTAAGTTCCATACGGGGTGACTCGGTGCCATCCTGGGTTTTCGAACTCAAGTGGCAGATGACGCCTGAGGAAGGAACCGATCGAAAAAGGCAGGTGGTACAGCTAGGTGGGCGATTCTAACTGGGGTACTACACCAATCAAATTGTAACCATTGTTTGCGTCGACGTGGATTTGTGATGTGATCTGGAAAAGAAGTGTGGTTTGGTAATCGTATTTCGGAAGCAGCCAGAAAAAAGGTAAGTTCTGTTTTTTGTTACCAAAGTATCAAAGAAGTTCTACGCGCTTCGATGTTTCAGAATGGTTTTTTGTTTACCAGTTATAACCCTTAATTCAATTTTCGATGAAGTGTGGGGTGACTAGGTGCCATCTTGTTTTGCAGTGTTTTTGTCATTTTTAAGTTTCTAGAGTGCTTACATTGATTGCTTAGACCTGCCATTGATGTCCTAGATGTTGACCACCCATCTACAACAGTCTCTGGTCATCCGTTGACTAGCAGTGAGTCAGTCAATGTCAATGACGCAAAAAACACTGGCCCTGTGCAAGGTGACTTTGTTGCAGAAAAATATAAAGGAAATATGTACCCGGGTCAAATGATTTCTGATTTCGACAGTAGCAACGAGGCATGTGTGAAATGCCTGGAGAAACGTGAACAATTCTGGAAGTGGCCTGACACCTCTGATGCTTTGCGGTACAAAAAGAAACAAATCCTGAAGAAGATTTGTCCTCCCGAACCTCTACCAAATGGCGACAAATTTCAGGTTATTCTAAATTCGGATTGACTGAAGAGAGAATTTCTATCTCAAATATGTAGTTTGTGTTTCGTTTAATAAATTGAGTTATTTTGAAAAACATTTTGAAGAGTTTCTTTAAATAGCATTTTCCATATGTATGGCCTTTTTTATTTTAAAATTTGAAGATATACTTTCAGATTTTTAACCTTANTGGGCCTAGGGCCCACAATTTCTAAGGGGCCTCAAAAATTAGTAAAAAGTCTAATGAAAATTGGGCTAGCTATGTGTTGATTTAAGTACTAAATAAATAAATAATTTCAGCTTACAATAAAAAATAATTCAACTAATCAGTGACTTTTAGCAAAAATCACTGATTTGCTTTAATTTATAGATACGTAAACTTTATCTTAGAAAAATAATCTTCAATTGTCTGCTTTCAAAATTTTTTAGAATGTTTCCCTTTTGAATCATGCAGTTCAATAGATTCTTTTTCATGATTAGGACTACTCTTCAGTAATTTAATTTCAAAATATTTTGTAAGGGGCCCAGAAAATATGGTGGACCTTGGGCCTAAATTTGTCGTGATCGGTCCCTGGTATACTCATAAAAAAATTAACTTATAATAGCTAAAATGACAAGTAGATGAATTCTGAAGGGTGAGAAGTTACCAGCTATCGTTTCTTATAGATTTAAGAGGAGGAAACATGCGTGGCACTTAGTCACCCCCATGTGCTGGGTGAGTAAATGCCACTAAGAAAAAATTATGTCTCCCCTCCATGATATCTTAGCATCATTTTTAATGTGTGTAATGAAAGCTAATATGTGTAATTATGTTGCATTAAATAATCAACCCGATAGGTGCAAAATTAGAGGAAATATGACACGAAAACGTCAAAAAGTGGCACATACTCACCCCGTTTGACGATATCGCAGAAGGGAATTTATCGTGAATTAAAATTTTTATTACTTTCCAACCAGCTAAAAATCTCAAATTATAATTGAAGATTTGTATAGAACGGCAATGTAAGTTTCAATAATTTCCTGACAGCTGCAAGCAATATTTACTGTCATTTTATCGCCAATCGAATTCCGGACAGATTTCCGACTTGCTAGGCTGCTAAAATTTTAATGGTAGCTCTGTGTTACATTACAATGCAAGTTTTAATTGTTTTCCAACTAATACAAGTGAAATTTAGTACTGTTATAACGTCATTGGGGATTCATCGTCTCTCGAAGTTTTGAGCACTTTTAGGCTAGTTAGAGTGCATATATATTTTAACTATAACTCTGTGCTTGATGACAATAGATTTTAATCGTTCCCTGACAGCTGCCAACTGAATTTATCGTCATAAAATATTTTGACCACTTTTGAACTTACCAGAGAGATGAAATTTCATGGAGCTCATTCTTGTAGGACAATGCAAGTGCATATTATTTTCTGATCATTGAGCAGAATTTTAAGAGATATTATCGCTCCATCAAAATTTTGATCGCACATTTTATTTATATGGGAATTTGGGTACCAGTCGATTTGTCTTCGATATGTAGTAGTTGTAATCCTCCTGTTTTTACCAGATTTTAAGATACGGAATTTTGAGAATTGTTCTTTTGTCTACAATGTACAGAGAAATGACTTTTTAAAACTATGTGACATGGAAGATCTCCATATCTCAAAACATGTTCATTTTTTGGAATTGAGCTTATGAGGACGTTTGTACGGAAATATTTCAACGCTACAAATAAATTCCAACTAAATCGCTTGGAACCCACTTCCATGTTGTAAGTAAATTTTATCTTTACTTTATTGTTCATCGAAAATTCGGTTCTGTATCAACTTGTCCAAGTGACAATTCGTCACGAACAAAATTCATCGTGGGCACAGTTTGTCGCGGTGACGCATCTTCGTGAACTCAACTCGTCGCTAAAACACTTTCTTGTAATTTCGAAGAAATACATCTTAGGCCAGTAATTATAGCGGGAAAAAAAGAAATGTTTCTTTGAAGAAAAATGAACACCAAAAGTAGTTTTTGGACAGAAAGTTTCTTAATGTCATCTATATATATATCTCTTACACGGCACCAAAAAAAGCCTCATTACAACTCCCCGAATGGCAACGTTAGAAAATCAACCAATGATTTCTGCTAAAAATGTCACATGCCAAATCTAGCTCAGGTGGCTCAACATATAGCGCTTTTAAAAACGGAAACAATAACAAGAGTGAGCATTATCAGGTTGTTCAATTCAGATTCATGCCCTAAAAACATGATAATATTTAATTTAAACACAATTGGGTATAATATTAAAAAAACACAACTACTTCCACTTAGTAGGAATAACATTTACCATGACGCAATGCTAAATTCTATGCCACTATCCACATAAATGCCACTATCCACATAAATCAATTATTAATCAAAAATCGAATATCAATTACTTTTCTTTATAATGCAATAAAATCTGGCGAGCAGCTTTTTAAACGATCAAACACTTCGTTTGTTTATTTGTGGCTTGAAGTTAGGCTCGCAGAAAATGCCGTTCATGGGTTAAATTTAGTAGGAATAACACAACCTGTGACGTAGGCTATAGTATACCCAATTGTGAATTAATTAATTAATTGAAGTGAGAATGCTTTAAAAGGCCGCTGTTGAATTGATATTTTTCTACTGGGAGCTACCTAAACGTCTAAAAAACGTTTAAGTGTTTGTATTGAATGCATTGAATTTTTTTATATTTCGCGTTTATTTATGCATTGAATTTTCACGCTTTAAAATGCAGAATATTAGTGAAGCAATATTTGATAATTTATTTTGCTAATATGTTTCTTATTTAGCTAATGTTTTGATTTTTTCACCATGTACAATCTAAATAGCTAATATACTTTTTTAAAAGCCAATAAGAACATTGATAGAATTCTTCTACATAAGTACAATACTATGTCTTTGATGATAAAATACTATGTCTTTGATGATAATATACTATGTCTTTGTGCTAGAACATTGTGTTCATTGGCAAACGAGCGCAGCGAGCCATGGTTCACGGCGTGAACCACATAGGATTGCGTAGCAATTCTCGGGGGATTGGCGAGCGTTAGCGAGCAGGGGGCGGAGCCTCCTAGTTTTAAATAATACCTGAAAGCTCTTCAACTCTCCACTGCATTAGCGTCGGCAGATAAAATTTATTGGGGGGGGGGCCATACTTTAGACTTATTTTCAAGTTTCATGAGAAAGTATTGCCCTTGCCCTTATTATATATACCAGGGGGTTAATCCCCCTGTTCGCTACCGCTCACCAACCCCGATGATTGCTTCGCAACAGTCTCTCTACTAAAGTTAAAATTATTCACTTAACATACATGTACTTAAATGAATTCTGTTTGCTTATGCTTGCGCCTCTACTTCCCACGTCTAAATATTACAATCTATTAGTATTATAAACATTTAGATCTGTTGGTGAACAGAATTGATTTTTCAAAGTAATCATTTTTTAAAATAACATTTTTATTCTTATAACATTATATTGTTCAAACAAATTTGATGAGTTCACAACCATAATTTAAATTTTCGCTAATAATAGCAGTACTGGAAAATGACTTCAAGTTAGGGATTCGCAATTGCAACAAATTATAGGGGGCGTTGTTGTATGAGACGAATACCTGCGATTTCTATATGAACAGTCATTTAGTTACTCTGGAGACGTCTTTAATGTAGCGTGTAGCAATGTAACGTTACTTCTTTATTTTGGCTTATTAAATTTAAAAAAGAAAATCCCGTCGGCCGAAGACTTGTAAGTAAAGTGTAGTAAAGTGACTGATGCACGTTAAATCTGTCGAGTCGCAAAAGACCTCCATGTTCACATAACAAATCAAAACCTCTGGGGGTACTGGATTGGAGATCGATCGTTCTCTGATTCAGGTCAAAATTACGATCTGCGAATGAATGGATGTATGAATGAGTCCGCCCTATAAATGGGTGCGACGTATGGTGCGGCAGAAGTCGAATTCTTGGCCATAGATGGCGCCACTGAAAAACAAGAAACGCACACGCTGCCTTAAATCTGCTCGGTTTCACCAAGCAGGCTTGCCAGTGAGGTAATCGGCATTAGAAACAACAACAAAAAAGAAAATTGTTTGTCATTATTTCTTATGCAAACGAAAACAAAATGGTATCTCTTTTTTTTTTTTAGAGAAGGAACATCCAATACACATCGGAAAAATATTTGTAAATAAGCAGAAAAAAATATGTATATTCTTATAAGAGTTAAAACCTAATGCCTAAGAAATAGCTTTACTAAATTTAATGATATAACATGAAAGGTCCATTTAAACTTTGCATTCCATAGCTTTAAGAATCATATTACTTCAAAAATTAAAATGAGCAAAAAGTAGGACATGAAGCCTCATAATTTTATATAATTTAATTTTGTAAACGAAGTTTTTTGAAAACAATCAATATCCAAAAATTTTAAGTTTCAATAAAAGTTATTATTGAAGTGATACTTCTTATGCGATTTCCTAGAGCCCCTGAATTAGACCCTGATAGTATAGGAGCCTTACGATTTCCAACAAGGTTGCGTTAAACGTTTAACACGACATTTTTATTGGCCGGAAAATCACGTGGTAGGATCCAGTTTTCCCTCATTCACTTATTGTTTTGGTTCTCATATTGTTTTGGTTCTCACTAGCATAAAAATAATAAAAGTATTGTTTTTCTATAAATATTTTAGTTAAAACGCAGAGCTATAAGCGATAAGCAGAGAGCTCGCCGCACTTTACTGTACTCAATATTTTAGTTTGATTAGATACACATATAATTTAATAGGGTAGTATTTTTTATTTTCAAACTTAGTGGATAACAATTGTAAAGGTAAAAATATACTTGAGGATTCCCCTTGGCGAAATTGGCGACTTATGTTTGACGCCATTCCTGTTTACGCGGAACACCGTGGAAACAGGAATGGCTGCCAAAACATAATGATATTTCAATAAAACATTGGAAAATTTCAACAAAACATCGGCCAAAACTGTATAAAATTGCAATGAACCCAATAAAATGCATTTTGAATCGGAAAAAAAAAACAACTAATGGAGTAAGCGCAGAAAGAAAAGGAAAAAGAAACAACAACTCACTTCTTCATTGAGATGTAATATCCTCAGATTTAAGTGCACAGAATTCTCTAATAGCAGTTAGATACTGTCTAAATTTATCATGAATAGAATCTGTGTACCTCCATCGCCACATAAATTCGGCGAAATACGAATCGAAAATGATGTCTGTGGTACCGGACTGCCGGTGACAATTTTTTCTTAAGTCCCTTTTTATGACTGCCCGCATACCTTCGAACTTATTGACCAGAAGCAAAAGTAACCTTACCAGCCGATATCGAACGTAGAACTAACGGACCTATGAAATTACATATACTGTTGAATATTTAAAAATAACGCTAAAATCTAAACTAATCAGAATCACGATTGGGTTTCAACATCACAACTTGGATATTATCAAGGGGCACCCTCAAATATAGTCTACCCATTGTAAAAATTGAGTGAAAACAATCCCACGGACAATGCGACGGATTTAAGGTTATGTCAAGGTACGTCTCTTGTGAATATCAATTGATTGTTAGGTTTTCTCTTTTCTAATTGCCATTTATATTTCACCAAATGCAGCCATGAGGGATATTAAATTATTTATTGCAAAATCTTTATTGCCACTATCCACTGCAGGTTCACAAGCTCTGGCAGACGTTACTGGTGAAGAAATTGATTATTGTGAGCGGCCTGTGATCCTTGCAGGAGATTTTAATGTGAATTTCTCGTTACCTGAAGCTGAAACATTATTAACCTTCCTTAAAGACAAATTTGGATTGGAAATGATAAATGGTAGGAATGATCCAACAACCAAAGGGGGAACTACCATTGATGCAGTTTTTGCAAGAAATATTGAAAAAGTAGAACTCAAACATTTCGTATCTTATTTTAGTTATCATAATCCCATTGTAAATGTTATAGATTTGGATATTTCTCCACTCTAAAATGATAATTAAAAGATGCGATCAATTGTGAATTGTAAGCATTGTTAATAAAGTTTGTCTTAAAGAAACAATATGATTTCACTAAAATTCAATTTCTACCCCTTCCTATTTTCATTTCCACATCACGAAGTTTCACTTCTTACACGCGGATGGACTCCACGCACTATTTTTTTTTTTTAGTTTTTGTTAAAACTGAGATTTTATAATGCTGCAAAGTGGATAAAATAAATGTATTATAACTGCCTCTTACAATAATGTAAGTAAAATTATACCCAGTTATTAGTCATCATTAGTGTTAGATAATGCCATAAAATCCTAATTAGAGAAAGATTAGTGAAATGGTTAATAGCATTTAGTTGCATAAAATATTTTTGAAAAGGTGGAATAGTTAAGCAATTGACTTAAATACTAATTTAATATCTATTTAATATTTGTTCAATCTATAATCTAACATATTGCTTACCTTGAAATAAACAATAAAGGCTGTGTTTCCCCCTTTCGAAAAAAGCCGACTTTTAAGGTTTTCAAGACACGAGGAGGGGGAAATTCGTGGAGCGCCTCACGTTTCATAGGCAGTTTTTGTTATAAATATTATTGTAGAATTTTGTTTTCTTCCAAGCATATACAAGATTGCCTAGGCATGGTTCTTGAATGCAGTTCTAGTGGCACCATGCAAAATAAAATGAATAAATAAAAACTTTGTATAGAAATGCAAGCTATTGGACTAGAGAAAATAAGCTATATAAAAACATTTCTAGAAAATAAGCTGTGAAAAAACATTTGATTTTAGCAAAGTAACTCGGTAAATTAGTAGATTTAAAACACCTCTAAAAATTATAATAATCGAATAAAACTTTTATTTTGTCCATTTTTAGGAAATAAACGGGAAAAACTATATCTATTTGAATTATTTAAATAAAAATCTAACTAGTTTCAGAGCTATCTACTTTCTTGGAGATTTTTCAGAAATAGAAAACTTGTAGGGCCCCTCGCAACGTCTGACGACGGCCCTGTATCAATTACATAAATAAAAACCTGATATTTACTTTTCTTAAACTGTACAAAGATAACTTAAAAACAATTTAAACAGTTTGAAAAAGTAAAAAAAAAATTTTTTTGGCAAGATAATTGAATGACAATTTTTGTCTAGTAGTCTGGAACAGGCCTTTGGAAGTAACCTGTTATTTTTATAACAGGTATTATTAAATAACAGGTGCAAAATACCTGTCCCAGAAAATATTAGTCATCTCTAGCTGAAAAGGATGAAATATGAAGTCAAACGGGGTCTGGGGAGAATGGAGCCAAGTGAATACAGATGTTATTGGCACTACATATTAAACCAACCGGTCATTTGAAATAAGTATTGACTAACAAATTTAATAACTTACCACATAAAATTAACACTGTTATTAGTACAATTAGATGTTTCATAAATAATTTTAATATTTGATTCATGCCAGTTCAAATAATCGCCAATTCTTTAGTGTTAATTGCTTTTTTCTTCAATACATTGCCAATCCCTTTTTCAGTACTTTTAAACAAATTTAATACATTTAAATAGCTCTTCTAACAATTTAAAGATAATTAGCAGTCTTTTCAGCTTTAAGTCAGCCGATCTGCTAATTTTACTTACATATAGATGGCATGGGGAAACGAAGAAGCATAACTCTAAAATGGTGGTGCTCTATTAAAAATGTTTCAGCTGCAACAAAAATTCTTATTTATTAGGTTTCTAGATTGTTTTATTAATACTAAATTTATCAAATTTCCAATTTTTCCTATAACCTCTTAACCATTGTGATACAAAAGAATCTTTGCTTATAATTCCTGTATTGTATCACATTGTTGCCCAGGGAACGCCAAACGAGGTGGCGAGGCTATTTTATTCTAACTGCTTAAACACTAAGAATAATATTTGGTTATGTAAAAAAGGTCAATTTTTTTCTATATCATGAGTATCAACCATTATCTGTAAAATCTATCACTTTTGAAGTTTTCTCATAGTCACTGGGTCTTAGAATAGTTGTTATTTTAGTGTTTAGCAATCAAAATAGTTCCCCCAAGAGGGCTGTCAGACATATTTATAAGTAGCCAGAAAGTGAGCAACAGCCCCCCGAGGAGTAAAAGAATCGTTAATTCCGTACATTCCATGAAAATATATTTTTACAGAGTAGATCTATGAGTTCTGCCAAAATCAAATAACAATGTAAGTAAAAATAAAATAAATACAGTAGCATAAATAACTACTGAACACATAATTTTGAAAACCAGAATGCCAAATGAAACTTAGATATTTTAATGCAAAACAATATGGAACGAAAGCCAAAATGATGTTAGGGTAAATTTTGCTTAAATACTAAACTTATAGTGATAAACTTATCTAGAACTTAAAACTACACATGCATATATGCAAGTTGTTCTTTACAAGAATTTTGAATTCAAGAGAGCCAAAAGAACTGCATAAATAAACTCCGAACGGACATAAAGACATGGAAATGACAGAATCGCCAATTTTTTCCCATACTCCTCTAAATATTTTTTAAAAGGTGGAATAGTAAAGCAATTGACTTAAATATTAATTTAATATCTATTAATTTAAATACTTGCTTGAGCTAAACTTATTTATTTATTTTTCAGAATGTACGTTTGATCTACGAATTAAATCTCTTACTTCATTTTAATTTAAATAAAAAACGTGTACATTTTTTGTAGAATTTGATTAAAAGGCATAAACATTTAATTCATTTACAAATGCGATAAATTCATCATAAAATAGGAGGAAGGTATAAATTTAAAAGATGACGAAATTATTTGTATTATAATTTTTGAGAAAAGACATAAGCACGTGAGGTAAACATCTAATACAAGTCACTTAAAAAATTAAATGAGGCATTATATTTAATACATCTTTAAATAAGGCTTTTATAGATAAGAATACTAAATGTGCCAACAGTTATTTTAAATGAAAATATTGTGGTACTACAGAAGTATATAATACTTTTGGCAAGTTTAGCTACGATATGAACTTTTTGGTTACTAAATAGATTTACAGTAAAATGCTCTCGTAATAATTTTAAGTGAACATAATGTTGTACTACTATGCCATAAAATTATTTTGGAAAGTTTAGCCAAGATATGAACTTTTTGGTTACTAAGTAGAATTACTGAAAAGTGTACAAGCAAACAAAGCCAATAATTTTTATTAAAAATGTTTTACTACTACTGCGGAAGGCAAACTTTTTGGAGAGTTTAGTGATAATATGAACTATTTGGTATCAGAAACGCTTGACGTAAAGTGTACTAGCAATAATTTTAATTGAAAATATGCGGAACTACTGCAGTAGGCAATATTTTTGGCAAGTTTAACAACGATGTGAAATATTTGGTTACTAAATCAGCTTGTTGTAAAACGTACTATTAATAATTATAAATAATTCTAAATTAATATGGTACTACTATGATATAAAATCCTTTTTGGTGAATTTAAATACGATATGAATTTTTCGATTATTAAATCATTTTGCCTTAAAATGCACTATTAATAATTTTAATCTGGTAACGACTACTTTGGTACGTAATACTTTCAGTAAGTTTTAAAACGATAATTGTTTTTTGGTGATGTAGGTTTTGGTTACTAAATTGGCTTACCATACAAGACACATTTTTCAACGAAAAAAGATATAAAATAATGTATAAAAAATATATAGTAAAAATTTAAAAATCTACAATAATAAACTTTAATAAGAGCAATACTGTTAAAATTAACCTAATTGCTATTAAGCTATTTTAAATATATGAAATCATGTTAAGAGTGAAATAAATCTCGCGACACCAAGATTTAATATTTCTTATGAGTTCATTATATGAATTAATTTTTTAATATTAACATAAGTATGAAAATCTGAAGGAAACTGTATTTTATCTACTGCAGTTTAGATTGAAGTTATTTACAAATACTATTTATTTATTTTGAATTTGTTTGTTTTTAGTTTCGCGATTCGATTAGTGGAAAGTTTTAAAGGTTCATACCAGCTCATAAATAAAATATTTACTGTATGAGTGACTTTACTATTCTAGTTCGGACTGATTTTCATTTTAGTTTAAATGTTACCTGAAAAGAAAATACTTATTAAGCATACATAATCAGCAAAAACATTAGTTTTCAAAATCTTGAAAAAGAAACTGTTGGAAAATTTCGAAAACAAAAAATACAAGATTCAATTAATTGCTTAAAAGCTTATCAACTTTAAAATGAGCTAATCCAATTTATTGGTAACGGCCCATGAACTATTCCAAATAATTTAGGATTTAATCGAAATGAAATTCAGTTACCGAAAAAAGAATTAATGATTTAAAAGAATCCAAATTGTATCTATGATTTGTGGATGGTTTTGTACTAAATAGAAGAAAAGAATTTATTCTGAAGGAGAAATTAGGAAAATGAAGATTTAAAATTCATTTAATTGCTTAAAAGTTTACCAACTTTCAAATAAGGAAATCTAATAGATCGGCAATAGCCAATATACGATTCTAAATATTTTAAGAATTAATAGAAATGATATTGAACCATCGAAAAACAAATTGATTATAATAAGTACTCATTGAACAAATGGTGTAACAAAACATTGAACAAAAATATCTAAGGAACAAAGTAGGAACAGAAATCCAGAGCAGTGTAGAGCTCGTAAAAGGACATTAAAATGTCCCTGAAACAGGAAACTGAGTAGACTTGGTAAACAAGGTAAAGAAACCAGTAAAAAACCTTCAACTCGTAAAAGATCAAATTCAACCTTTGAAATAAATCCATCTCAGGATTAAAACCATTCAACTTCCAAGTGTACTTAGTAAAAACATAAATCCAGAAGAAGAGATTGTAAAAGTATATCTTTCACCGTCCCAATAAGATGAATACTTTAAACAGAAGAGAGAGTAAAAAAGCATGAAAACAAAGTACAAAGTGTGGAAAACCATCGTAGAAAATGCAATTTTTTAATAACTTTGAGTCACAATAAAACTTGTTAAGTTTCAATGGCAGTGTCTCAAGTTGAAAAGAAAGATATTTCTTGCTAAGCAAAATACTAATTCTGCATTTAGGGCGCCATCTCTATATCAGACCGGAAACTTATCAGCCGATGTGTTAAAAAATAAAAAGTGAAACTAACAGGCAGTAGTCTCAACTTTCGCCCGCTTTCCAGATCAAAAAATTGTAATCATATTTTCCAGATTGCGTTTACCCTGTTTTTTTTTTTTTGAGAATCAAAACTTAAATCCATTGAAAAAGAAAGCGAAGTTTGCTAATAGAAAGTAGTTTTTTGTGTCTAATATGGTAACTTATTTGATATTAATCAACTATTAACAAACCAATCTTAATCTTATCTATTTCAATTTTAATATTAGGTTTTATGAAGGGAAAATTCGATCACTAAAATGTAAGTCAGTTAGGCCGTTATCTTCTTTTTCATCTGTCTCACTCTACTATTCTGAAAATTAAAGATCAACAATATTTTTAGAAAGTTATGAAAATGGTGAAGATTTTCGGAGGTTTTTCCAAAATAGAATGGTCAGACTTAAAAGCAGTATGTTAAGATTATTGCGCTATAGATGACGAAAGACAGGTATTTCACTATACAAATTACTAGAAAAAAGTAGCAACCATTTTTGGAGTTACTTTATCATGAAATTTGCTTGTCAGAGTAGAGTATTTTTTGAGAGTAGTTCCCAGGTGTACTATAATATGTATTGTCACACCATAAATTAGAGTCAAACCCAATAAGAGAAAACGGGTCTATTTTTGCGAGATATGCCGACAAGAGTGCCAATTCTAGTATTGGCAGAATTTATAACTGATCATTAACTCGTCAATCACAACAATTTTACATTAACTTTCACACCCTAACCAGGTATTTCTGAGTGGGGGAACGCTACCACACGGGTCATTACGAATTTTGCATAGCATTTTAATTTCTATCCACTTTTATTCTATTAAGCCAAATTCCAATTGCGTTAATATTGTCTTTGTGTGATGTGCGTAAGGCAGATGAACAAACTAATTTTATTTCATGAATCGTTGAGTGTGTGCATTCCAAATTAAAAGTCCTTGCTTTAAATTGCGCCGTGAAAAACAGCTTTATTGACTTTATATGAATTATTTCATATTGCAATATGCTTTGTTGTAACAGTTTTTGATGTTACTAATCACACAAAATGGCGGCAACTACTTTACACAAAAAAAAAAGTGCAATGAAACATTTGTGGTGTTTACTACACCGAGAACTTTCCTTGGNTCGTTTAAAAGCATGGATTAACTAGAAATAGAAAGATGTATGAGCGCACAACGACGCAGCAAGTAAGATGGCGGAAAACTCTCGCGGTTGCTTCACCTTGACAGGAGTGGGTTAATGGGAGTGTCTTCTCCACTTACTCCTAGCTCCATGGAAAAAGTTGCTACCATTTTGGTGTTAATATGTAATGAAATTTTTTTGGCAGTGTTGGAGAGTTGTTCCAATATGTATTGTCACAGCATAAGTTATTGAAATTTCTGTTTTGTTGCAGTAAAATATTGTGGAAAAAATTGAATGAAGTTGAAAGAATATAAATATTTAATTATCTATCTAAAAAAAGCCTTTTATTCCAATAATAAATCAAAAAATTTTAATGTTATAAATAAAGTATGGAAATTTTTTTAATACCTGATCCAAGCACGTTCTAACGTCCACTTAACTGTTTTTTTTTCCTCATGAACTTAACGAAAACAACTAGAATATAAGTGATATTATAATGTGCTTTGCATTCAATACTTTTTTCCCCACAATCTTCCTTCAATACTTATTTTCCAACAAATTAAACGTAACAAAAGCTTAATAAGCTGTACTTATAAAAGTTGCAATAGAAAGAACAATGCTGCTTCCTTAAGGAAATAAAAAAAAAATGAAATGTATAGATTGTATTGTAATGAAATGTGGATAATGAATTGAATATATTTCAACTTGTAATATCAATGTAAATACATTTTACTTTGATCAAAAACATATCTCAAGAGGGATATCGTTCCTTTTCCAGATTTTTCTCTAAAATCCAAAGTTTAAAACAAAGAATAGGGAAATAGAGCATTATGCATTGTTTTTAACAAAACTTACCTTCTCAATCAATCCACAATGTATTCTGATCACGTTATATTGTTTAAACAGCTAAATTTTACATATTTAAAGCTGATTCAGTTGAGTTGAGTAGAGTATTAGATAGTAAAATAAGGCAGATAAGTTATCATTGTTGCTAAGATGCTAATTAATTTAATATTCACTGTTGTTGTTTTGACTATGCATTGTTTTTGTTTAGATTTTGTAAACGGTATGGGTATGCCTTCAAGTTCAGACGACATAGGTACTGGCGAGCACTTCAAGCCTTGCTTGGAATGGATCAAATGCAAATCAGGAGGTGAGAATATTTTTATGTTCAAATCATAAACACATGCGCTGTAATTGACGTTCCTTATTTGTATAAGTGAGTTTATAAAAAACGATTATTTTCCTAAGTGACTAAGTATGTAGTAAATAATATTTTCATAATACAAAGTAGTGCATTCATATTTTCTAATGAAATATGCTTCCACTTACCTTTATAACTCAGCAAAGTATACTTATCTCAATTTTTCTCTGAAATTTCCTAACTTAAATGTTAAAATTTAGTGTATATTACTTACGGTTACATATTTTTATTTTACTATCCTCCTGTGCCCTCAATCTAGTGGACACAAAACAAATTGAGCGTAAGCAGAAAAGTGCTCCATTCGGTCAACAACCAATTTGATCTTTGTCTTTCTACGTGAAACATAGTGTTTTTCCTACAATTATTAATTAGATTAATAATAGAAAATTCAATTAGTAGTTTAATGTAGCAACTAAAAATGTTATGAACTACTTTATTCTATCAACTTCTAAAAAATATTTATTTTTCATATTTAACTCTTATGTTTGTTTAAACTAATCAGTTTCAAAACACATCAACTAATTAGTATTCCATATTTTAGCAATAGCTAGTAGGATTATCACCTAATTAGTTTAGTAAACATGCTATGTTTGATTAAACATATCAAAATATGAAGATCTTAGTAGTAAAACTTGGTGACTTGGTCACAAATGGTGGAAAAACAACCCTAATAAATTACTCGCTTGGCATTGAACGCTAAGGCGTTAGGAATTAGATGTGAAAAAGTTGAACCAGCAGCTTAGATTAACATTAAAGAGGAATTAACATTTTTTTTGTTAAGAATCAATAATTGAAATAAGAAAAGGAAAAATAACCCTTAAATAGCTTCGACAGATAATTTTTCTTTTGTTTATGGTTCGCATTACTTTGTGTTTCAGATACACTGCTCTTATAATATATTTAATTTTTTTTTCTAAGCAAAGTAGCTTTGAAAATAAATGTAATTTTACTCTTATGCTATTGTTACTAGATGAATACACATTCCTCTTACAAGTTAAAATAAAATAATCAATAAATTGGTAATGATCAACAATACGAAAGAATGTGCAAGTTTGAAAAAATTATGAGGTCACAATTTTTTAACTAAAAAAATTCCAGTTTTCTTATTTATTCTTATTTGTTCCTTTTTCTGATAGCTTTATGCTATTAGATTAAGTGGGACATGTTTTTAGAAGTTCGCCTTATTAAATAATATTATGTAAATTACCATAATCAACCATTTTCTCCGATACTTATTCCATGCAGTAGAATGTAAAAAAAGTATATTTATCCACTACTTACAGTAGGAATCGATATACTTATATTAGTATTTATAATTTTTATTACTATATATATATATAAAATAAATAAATAAATAAATACAAGAAAACACTAAGAAAGTTGAGAAAAACAATAAGTATCATGAATTAAAAGAATATGTAGTAATATTTATTTATCCAAAAAACAAATCGATAAACTAATTCAAAATCTGATAAAAAACAATGGATACCCATCATCATCATATCTGGCTAGACAACCCAGGGTGGGCCAGTGCCTTCCTTTGAATTCGAATCCACTTCTCTCTACTTTTGACACTTGTTCGCCAGTTTTTCTCCTTTAGAGTAAGGAAATCAGTCTCAACTAAATCCAGCCATCTCAGCCTGGGTCTACCTCTTTTCCTGTTCGTTAGGGGTTTGTGTAATAGGATTTTCTTTAAATTTGAGTCATCATTCCTTCTGAAAATGTGAGCTGCCCAGTTCATTCGATTTATTTTAATGAATTTCACAATATCTGGCTCTCTGTAGATTTTATACAGTTCAGTATTATATCGTCTTCTCCAGGAATTATTTATTTTTATCCCAC
>NC_092204.1:33589823-33595722 GCF_043381705.1 Parasteatoda tepidariorum
CTTCATCAGCCCACACGATTATATCCGCAAAAAGGAGTGCTTTCTAATATTGTATTAATATAGCCAAAGCAAAATATATCAATACAATAGTGTGAGGAGCACTCAAAAAAATTGAAACGAAATTAGAACACATTAAGTAAAAAATATGTACGAAAAAACAAACAAATATATCAAGCAAAAAACAGAAAATAAAATGTAAAGAGATTAGAAAACAGTACACGAAAGGAAATTTACATAGTGAGGAGCGAATAAAATGAACTTACGCATACCGTTATCTTTCAAGATTGATTTATTTTCGTAATAAGATTGCCAGATTACAGAATATGAAAACAGAAGCATAAATAAAGTGATATCTTATGGCACGTTCTTACTGCAATACTGAAGCGCGTCTAATTTGTTAGTTACCTTGGGTGTGCCCGAAAATGGATGCGCCCAAGGTAATAATATTTTACAGGATAATTTAAAGTTTGTAATTAATAAGTTTGATAATTAAAATAATTATATAAAAAAACAGGATTTACTCGTTTTGAATTGATTTTTAGCAGGAGCCAAATTATTATTGCTGCTGAAATCCAAAAATTAGGCTCAAAGAACAATGACCTAAACACACGAAATTAGAAGACCGAATATTCGTATATATATATATATATACAGTCTCATTCACTCAAATTCTCTTTAATGAAGGAAGTTTAATCAACGAATATCTTAATTTTTTTGTATGTCTTTTTATCCTGGATCATATTGATACTTGGAAGTCGGGTAATTTTCAAAAATGTCATATGTTTTTTCCCCCTCTAATTAGAAAACAATTTAATTTCAGATAAAGATCTAGATGATGAGTTTTCTAGATGCATACAGATGGGAGCAAAGGAGGTAAAATTATTTTTTTAAAGTTGTTTGCATACTAAAACAATTTTGAGAAAGATAAGATAAGATAACTTTTTATAATTAGAATCTTAATCTATTGAAGTTTATAACACTAAAACAACCGACATTTTTATCTACGTAAAACAGTGGTTCCCAAATTGTTCCTACGGACCTCCAGGGTACGTATAAAATTACATTCTTTAAAATGATGTAAAAATTTGTATACCTTTACATTCAATTTTCTTTTCAACCATAAATAAATTAAATAATAATTATAAAAAATAATTAAGAGAAATAATTATAATAAATAGTGATTAAAAATAGTTATATTATAAATAGTTATTAAAAATATTTTTGCATGGAGATAAAATTTTTTTATAATTTTGTGCAAAAAAGTTTTGATTCTGTAAAAATTTTTCCGAGATATTAGGAGATATGCAAAAAGTGCTATTAACATTACCAATCTTTGGCCTCAAATTAACAAAGCTATTTTAAATGGAGAACGAATTAGTACTTTTACTAGAACGAATAGTAATTTTACTTGTAAAACAATTTTCATAATTTTTGGATTCGCTTAAAAATACGCGAAAACTGAAACTAATAACTAGTTGCCACAAATTTCGTCCACTTTCCAGACAAAAATATCGGGACCATATGGTCTGGAAAGTCGTAACCCCCCTACAATTTTGAGAGTAAAAAATTCAAATCAATTCAAAAAGTAGGTAATGTCTTTAATCGAAGGTTTTTTGTATCTAATTTCGTAAATTAATTAGTACTAAAGAATTAGCAGACCATTGCACCAATCTTAATCAAATCTTTCTCAATTTTAATATTGAATTCTAGAAAGTGAAAATCTCATCACTTACATTTAAGCTATTTAGGGTGATACCTTTTTTCTTTCACTGTACTATTAAGTATATATTTAAGGCTTAACATAATTTTTTTTATAGAAAACTGCGAAACTTATTAAGCTTATCGCAGATTTTGCCGAAAAAGAGTGGTCAGATATACCACAAGTAGCTAAAGATTACTGTGTCATGGACGAAGAAAAGCAGGTATGGTGTAAAAGTTGCATATTTACAACAATTCAAAAATTTTATTATTATAAAAACGCCTACAGTACTTGATAAAATTACAGTTAATAGAGCAGGTAGTTTAAGTGCATTATCTGCAAAATCAATTTAAACGAAAAGTCTATTTTTTCCACAAAATACTATATTGTATTTAATTAGAGTAATTCAATGATTTTACAGTAATTTCTACAGTAAAAAATACGGTATTTCAGATTTTTTGTTCTGAAGCAAGTTCCGGTCGGTACTAATGGATTTTTACCGCAACACGTACCGATAAAAATGAATTTCACAATAAAAAGTACCGGCACTCTTTATACCATAATTTGATTCGGATTATTTTACAAAGTAGGGAATATAATGATTACTAACGACATTGAGCTAGTTACTGTTTGTCTAAAATAAGAACTCCTCTAGACATTCGTCTGGACCTTTGGCGGTGACTATGGTAACGAGGTACGACTATTTCGAGTAGGGGTGTGGGGTCACTGTTTTGGAGTGGTTTCGGCTCGGATCGGCGGAAGAGAGGGAATCTTTTTCTTCGGTCTATTGTGTTAGTTCTAGAGTGAAGCTACCCTCCCTAAAATGCGCCATTCTTGTTTCGGTAGCACCAAACGGCCTCAGACGGGAGGAGTTCTTAGCTTAGACAGACTATAGAGGATTTTTATGAAAGTTTTGTTAACATCATAAACATTACGTCTAGAGCATTCAATCAGAGTTAAATTTTATACCACATTTCTGTTTCTCTATTTTTTACACCTCTATTAGCAATCATTCCCTTTTATTTAGCATATTATTGCGAAAATGTAACAATTCTAAAAGTGCTCAACTTTATGCCAATTTGAGAAACTACACCGTAAAATTTCGCTGATCAAATTACAGCAAAAAATAGTATATCTCAGGTTGTCACAACTTTTTGCTTAAAAATCTATTTATTCCTGAATGTGTTCATAAAAAAATCAATTAACCGTAATTTTTACTGTTAGAATTACCGTAAAAATACTAAATCACTCTAAATAAATACTACTGAAAAAATTTCAGTTCAATTCTTAACAGTAAAAAGGTATTTTAAGATAAAATAGATTTTATGGATGATGTACCCAAAAGTGCCGGTACCTTATACCGTAATTTAGTTCAGATCTTTTTACAAAGTGATGAGTAATAATAAATTTTTTTTTTCTTCATCTTTCTTTCTTTTCAGTATGCTTTTGCTCCATTTACCACAAGAAAACATTCAAAATTTGACTTAATTCCGACTGGTTTCGGCAACTTTTTTTAAAATATTAACATGAAACTTTGAAAACTAGTTTGTTTGTTTTATGTGCTTATAATTATAAGATTATAAATTAATAACAATAATAATAAAATTTTTTGCTAGTTTTAAAACTAGTAAAACATTTTATTATTATTGTTATTAATTTTCAAAATGGCCATTTTTATATGAAAATAAGGCATTTTTGGCATATACGCTAAGCACTGTCAAAAAATTTTTATCGCCTAAAACAAAAATCCTTTGAGGATTTTATTTAGAAGGCTATCAGCTACGTTTTGAACTATTCTATTAAAATCAAGAGCATTTACTACTAAATTAGCGATCAATGTATTTGAAAAAAGGAAACTTTTAAATGCACTTGTCTTTGCAAAAAATCATGCATGAAAAAGAAATTTTACTTTTTCTAATAGTCAGTAGTTCAAAACATGCGTACTATAATAATAAATACTCGAAAAAAATTTTAGACAATTATTTTAAAAACAGCATGAGATATGTGTTTAAGGTGATGCAAAATGTGCAAAAAACTGATTTTGAGATGAACACATTTAAAGACTTAAAATCGTTAGTCTATCCACTGTTATCACCTTGCATTAAAATTGATATACTTTGTAAATATTTAAAGTAAAAACAACAGGCTTAGAAATCTTTTGCTCACAAGATATCACTGATGATTAACATAATAATATTTTCCCCCACAAATCACTTTCGAAGAGCACTGATCCAAATAAATTTTGAATTTATCTATACTATAATCCTATCGAAAAATCTCTTTAGTAAATGTGAACTACTGCTTTTTTTCATTTTTGCAGATGCGGAAAAGCTGTCACATTAAACCTTTTTTTTCATTTCCCCCTGCAGCGGAACAATGGAGCTTTTTTCCCTTCTCCCAGCAGCGGAGCAATGGAGCTTTTTTTTTCTTCCTCTCCTAGAAACGGAGCAAAGGAGTTTTTTTCTTCCTCTCCCAGCAACGGAGCAAAGGAGTTTTTTTCCCTCTCCCAGCAACGGAGCAAAGGAGTTTTTTTTCCTCTCCCAGCAACGGAGCAAAGGAGCTTTTTTTTCCCTCTCCCAGCAACGGAGCAAAGGAGTTTTTTTCTTCCTCTCCCAGCAACGGAGCAAAGGAGTTTTTTTTTTCCTCTCCCAGCAACGGAACAAAGGAGTTTTTTTCTTCCTTTCCCAGCAGCGGAGCAATGGAACTTTTTTTTCTTCCTTTCCCAGCAACGGAGCAAAGGAGTTTCTTTTCCCCCTCTCCCAGCAGCGGAGCCTTCTCCTCGGCATCTCCTCTCAACCGCTCCATCTTCAGCGAAGTGTCGGCGTCAGAGCTTTTTTTTATATTTATATATCTGTTAAGTAACGAGCATTTTATTAATCTTAAAAAAAAATCACGAGATTGAAAAAGAAAAGTCTAATAATTCATGCCTGGCACCTGTTTTTCACGCTGCCGGCTTATCAGAACGTCGCCGATTGGTGAAAATAAGCAGGGGTTTCAGGCACCAGGCTATTCGTAATTACTATTTATCAAGAAACATTCTTGAAGTGCTAGCATTCAAGTGACGCAAAATCGAAGTTCTCTTCAATAAACATTAGGGAAAATTTAGCAAAATAAATCCTTAAAAATGTTTCGTTTTAGAGAATAAGGGAAATCTGAATAATTATAATTGGTCTGTTAAAAATGTCGAGGGAAAAAAGGTCTTTCTCACGGTTTGTAAAGGGAAAGCTATAAAATGTTAATTAATGCATAACTGCAAGCCAATAGATTAAAAGACATGATATGAATATTAAAGTATGAGAAAGAGCGTTTTGTTTGAAATAAAAATAAGGAAGATTCAGACAAGGAAGCAACATGAAAAGATTACTATAAGATTTTTGTGTAGTATATATATATATATATATATGCAATTTATCTAATGTATTTTTCTCTTCTTAAGAATGACATGTATGCTGAAACTGTGCAGATCATAGTAGAGGAGTACTCAGTAAGTATTTGTAATTACTAGTGTTCTATGCTTAAATACTATTTTTAGTAGGTATATGTATATTGCGGAAAAAAACAAGAAATTAGAGTGATCGATAGTTTGGTGTTTATTGAAATTTTTCATAAGTATTCATTAGAGTTCCATAGAAAAATTTTGAGCTATAGATTTATTTGGGCATACAGCCAATATAATAATAAGAATTACGTAAATTGAAATATTTATTAAAAATGTGATAAAATTAAATTTTACTCTGATCTGGGACTGTTACGGGAAATGATTTTCTCTTGTAAAGAATTATGGCAGCACTTATATTTTTAGAAAGTAATATTTCTGAATTGGCATTAAATAAAACACATTATTCTTTCATTTAGTTGGGCATTTTACCCTCAGAATAACGTAAGCTTAAAAAATATGCCTAAATTATAGTGTAGAGAAAAAAGATAATTTCTGCTGGTCTGTTACAGCAGTATCTTTTTAATTATAATTAATTGAAGGATTTATTTTTCTACTTCTAATTATATTGGAAAGGGATTAAATGCAAGAATTATAGATCTAAACTACCTAGCAATAGATTTAAACTCAAAGAGAGTTTTCGCTGTCTTATAAAGAAAGTTAAGCAACAGCCAGACGTTAATAAATATAGTGTAAAATCATAATAATATTTTATAAATTATCGCCCATTATATCAGACAATTGCCCATATATATATATATATA